>NC_057798.1:755645538-755842867 GCF_018294505.1 Triticum aestivum | reverse complement strand
CGAGGGTTCGAGCGTCGAGGGTTTGAGGGTTCAAGGGTTGAGGGTCGTCGAGGGGTCGAGGGTTTGAGGGTCGAGGGTTCGAGGGTCAAGGGTTCGAGGGTTCTAGGTTTTCGAGGGTTCGAGGGTCGAGGGTCGTCGAGGGGCCGACTGTTCGAGGGTCAAGGGTTGTTGAGGGGCGTCGAAGCGCTTCCGAGGCCACCCCAAATGCTAGAGAATCATCAAGTCCACTAATTAATATAATTCCTTGTTGTGATTAGCTAGCTAGGTCTACGTTTGCCACTAATATATCCATCTGTCATGTTTGTATAATAATTGACATGTTGTAATATTTGCAGAAACTATGGAGCACGACCGAGACGAGGAAGCAGAACAGGTGTTGGGGGACATAATCGCAAACGGAGGTGATGTCATGTCATATCTCAATGAAAGTGATGGTCTGGAAGGAGAGGGTGAAGCAGGCTACGGTTCTCGAACAATGGAGGAGGAAGGACATGATTATGATGGCTCTGGTGACCGAATGCCGGTGCAAGAAGGAGGCCGTGATGACGGCTCCGGTGACCGAACAGAGTCCGGCCAGGTATATATATTAATTAAGCCTGTGCTGACTAGCTAATTGATGCATTCATTGTTTTGGTATCTACACATATTAACTCTCGTCTTTCTTCTTTTTTCTAGCCCTCCGGATCGAGCACAACTTCGGTAAAGAAATGAGGCCTGAAGAAAAAGTTGTGTCCGGATGAAAGGTTCACGATCACAGCAATCGCGCCCAATGGCCTACCGATTGAACCCCTCCGGGCCAAGGAAGCATTTTCTGCTCAGTGCGGGGTCCTTGTTAGGGACATGATCCCGATTAGCATCGAGCTATGGAATCAGCCTAAGAAGGAAGAGCTTCAAGTTTCTTTTGTCGAAGATGGACAGAAAGAGGATCTTTGGAATGATTTGAAGGTAAATTTCACCCTACCGGAAGAGGAGGATCCGGAGAATCCAGTTATAGAGCCATTGATCAAGTCATGTGCTCTCAAGAAGATGGCAGATCTATTCAGGAAGTGGAAGAATGATCTGAAAGCAAAGTTTGTCGACAAAAAGAAGACACCAGAATTCACCGGCCGATATGAGAAGATCAGAGATCAATGGGACACATTTGTGGCCAACAAGACATCGGAGAGGGGTAAGAAGATGTCAGCGACTAACAAGATAAATGATGCGAAGAAGGTGCATCACCATCGCACGGGGTCAGGTGGCTACCTCAAAGCCCGACCGTTGTGGTCCAAGGCTGAGAACGACCTGCTTGCTAAAGGGGTCGAACCAGAGACATTGAACTGGCGAGACCATCCGAGGACTTTGGTTCTTCGGGGTTGGTGGAACCTTGGACCCTGTAACAGGGAAGTGCGTTTGGACGAGCGAGCAACTGTGAATACCAGTCACGAAGCTTCGAGACTATATCGCCGCAGCGCAAGAAGGGAGGTTCGTTCCAGATAGAGAGAAGGACGATCTCACAATGGCCCTCTGTCAGGACCCCGACTCGATGTCACATCGATCTAGCCGGTAACACCTCATATCACTTTGCGGCCTCACGCACGGTATCCCCACGGGTGTCGCCTTACCTTTGCCCGGGACCGTTTGCGCCTTTTGGCTCACGTATATGATAGTGTCGCTAGCATCCATATGATAAGGAGCCCGGGCTGACATGACTAGTCGTAAACCCAAAGTGGCACAGACTTACAGGGACAGGCATCCATGACCCAGCATCGAACGTGTCGGTCATCAGCGAGTGGGTCCGGGCTGTAGCACTGGGCTAGCAGGACTCCGGTGAACCGGGCTGTAGCGGGCTAACAGGACTCCGGTATTCATCGCGTGACATTTCCCCGAAGGGACAGACACAGGAACGAAGAAGGACACATGCCGGCCAGCCTAAGTGTTCCGGAGCAGTAGCAAGCTACCATGGCTCGGTGAAACACTAGGAGACATTTCCCGGTAAGAGAGGCTACTAAAGATAAACAACTAGATGGTCAGATCCCACACATACCAAGCATTTCAATAACATACACACAATATGCTCGATATGTGCAATACAACATGGCATCACAAAATGACTCTACGACTCAAGTAGTTTACTCAATAGGCTCCGAGGAGTGAGATATTACAAACATGGGTCTCATGACCCAACAATCAGAGCATACAAGTCAAAGCACAAGCGGAAGCTATCATGTCTGAGTACAGACATCTATAAATGAAAAAGGCTGAGAAGCCTGACTATCTACCAGATCCTGCCGAGGGCACAAGATCGTAGCTGAGGTATCAAGCTAAACGTCGAAGTCCAAGCGGAACTACTAGTGAGACTGAAGTCTCTCTGCAAAAACATAAAATAGGCAAACGTGAGTACAAATGTACCCAGCAAGACTTACATCAGAACTATCTACATATGCATCATTATCAACAAAGGGGTGGTGGAGTTTGACTGCAGCAAGCCAGCTTTGACTCAGTGGCTATCCTGAACTACGACTGCAATGTAACTCCTTTGAGGTGGCGCACACGAGTCCACATATTCACCAACCAATACACCACTATGGATCCGCTCCCGTCTCCCTACGAGAACGCCATCCATAGCACTCACGCTTATCTTGCGTATTTTAGAGTATCCACTTCCACTTGTCTATGAACTGATATAAGGGGTCCACGTTTCCATATCCGAGGAATCCGGCTATTCGAATAGATGATGATAACCCTGCAGGGGTGTACTTCTTCACACACGCTTTCGCCACTTATCGCCCTGTACACGTCATGTACCTCGGCAACCTTCAAGCGGAAGCCGGGCGAGGGAGTCGGCCACGACCTGACTAACCGAACAAGTCTGTAGTCCAGGTTTATCGCCTATTCGGGTTCCATCCGCAAGGAGATCCGGTCGGGGTGTCGCTCACGGCCCCAAACGATGTGTGCAGGGTTCCCAAGCCCACCAACCGGGTGCCACTTGGTACACCGTGCCACGGTGCCTAGTCTGTCCCAAGCCCACCTGTACCGGGTGCCACTTGGTAGACTACTAACACTACCTACAAACACCAGAAACTAGTTGCAACTCCTGGACAAAGATCATGTTGATTAATAAGTCGAGAGAGCTTGGAGCGCCCGGAGCCCAATGTGTGGTAGTAACTGATCATGGATCACAAACACAGAACTCAGTTCCTGAGGACGGCTACAATGAGACAACCCACCATGTACTCCTACATGGCCTCTCACCGCTACCTTTACCAAATCGTGTTCACACACTTAGCTCACACATAGTAGGACATGTTCACACGCCTCTGATTCATCCCCGATGAATCAGACCCGACTCAACTCTAAGCAATAGCAGGCATGACAAACAAACATGTATGAGTAGGCACATTAGGGCTCAAACAACTCCTACTCATGCTAGTGGGTTTCATCTATTTACTGTGGCAATGACAGGTCATGCAAAGGATAAAGGGGTTCAGCTACCGCAGCAAGTAACAAATATGTCGTTGTTGTCCTAATGCAGTAAAAGAGAGCAGGAGCGAGAGAGTGGGATTGTATCGGAATGAACAAGGGGGTTTTGCTTGCCTGGCACTTGTGAAGATAACATTGAGTCTTCATCAGTGTCAACGATCACGTCATCGGTATCACGTCTATCGAGAGGGGACAAATACCGCAACACAGAAAGGAACACAATCAATGCAATGCACAATATGATGCATGATCATGACATGGCAAAATGAATGTGTTTTGGGCTAATGCAACTAGCAACAGATTAAATGAAGTTGGTTTGAATACAAGATTCAAATTCAAACTCCATATGTGATTATTTAAATGCCCTTTATATGATTTGTGCTAAACAGCACCTATAAGTTGTTCTAACATGCATGAAAATGGTACAGATGGATTCCTTGAATTTTTCTGATAATTTTTCATATATAAATTATTTAATTTGGAGTTACGGTTGAATTTCTATGATTTATTGAAGTTTTAGCTATTTTCTGGAATTTCCTGATTATTTTTAAATCCAGAAAATACTTATTGCGTCAGCCCCACGTCACAGTGACGTCAGCAGGTCAACAGGGCTGGCTCGGGTCAAACCTGACGTGTGGGGTCCACACGTCAGTGACACAGGGGCTAATCGGGGTTAATTTAATTTAATTAAAAGGTTAGGGGGGGTCGGGCCCACTGGTCAGTGTCAGGATTAATTAACAGAGTTGATTAAATTTAAACTAATCCTAAACTAGAATTAGTCAGGGCCGGGCCCACATGTCATTGACCCAGGGGAGGTCAAACCCCCTGGTCAACCGGGGCTAATGCGCCGGCGTTTAGCCGCCGGCGACAGCAAACGCGGCGGAGGGGCTCGGGATCGCCGCTCCGGCGACCGTTCGGGCGGCGGAGACCACCCACGCGAAGCCCAGACTCGCGCGCGTCTGGTAGTGCAAGTGGGAGGAGCTGGAGTGGCCGGAGCTGCCGGCGGCGAGCTCTTTTGCGGCGGCCGGAGCTCGGGCGAGGTCGGGGTTGC
The DNA here is from genome assembly GCF_018294505.1 of Triticum aestivum. Classification (NCBI taxonomy): domain Eukaryota; kingdom Viridiplantae; phylum Streptophyta; class Magnoliopsida; order Poales; family Poaceae; genus Triticum; species Triticum aestivum. The sequence goes on along the minus strand of NC_057798.1, from coordinate 755,838,354 downwards.
GCTACAGAGCACGGGAGGAGGCGTTGTGGGTGTCTACGGTTTCATGCGATCGTGCTGATCACGATGGTGAGCTCGGGAACGAGCTGCGGTGGCTGTGTCCACGGCCACGCCATGGCCGGCGGCGAGAAGCTCTCGGCCGCGGCGGGAGTTGGGGCTAGGGGGCGAGAACGGAGGGGGCGAGCACAGGAGAGGCAGCGGAGGCTCACAGCGGATCCATTCGAGGCGGAGACGAGGCCGGGGATGGTCCGGAGCCGGCGAATCGAACGGCGGCGAGTTCCGGTGGCCGAGGAGGGGAACGGCGTCGTGGGTGGCGATGCAGGGCTCCCGGCGTCACGTGAGTTGGTGGGGACGAAGAGGAAGGCGCGGCGGTTCCTCTGGAAGCATCGCCGAGGCGAGGGGTGGACACTGGCCGCGGTGGAGCTCGTCGGTGCTCTCGGGTGCTCGTGGTCGATCGTGAGAGAGAGAGAGCAGAGGAGATAGGGACGGAGGGAGAGATACGGGAGAGTGAGAGAGTTCGTGGGGGCCGCGTGGTGTCGCGGGAGGGAACCAGGGGAGGAGGAGGCAGCCAGGCAGGGAGGAGGTGGCCGGGGCGCGTGGCCGCGCGCGCCGGGCGCGTGCCTGTCCTCCTGGCAGAGGAGGAAGGCGACAGGGGAGGCGCTGGTGGGCTGGGCCGGCCAGGGGGGGGGGAAGCTGGGCCGGCTCGTGGCGCCAGGTAAGCTGGGCTTCTCTCTTCTGTTTTGTTTTATATTTCTGTTTTCTATTTTGTTCTGTTTTATTTTAATATCTTTTGCCATTGTTTGAATTTAAAATAATTCAAACAATGCCAAAACTCCTCTGAATATTTTTATTTTGCTAGATGGACTTTTCCAAAAGCTCATAAAATAATTCAGGGATATTTGAAATTATATTCTAATTATATGAATATAATTCAAGTTCAAATAGCTAATGATTTAAATTCAAAGTCCCAAAAATAAATCCTTAAAAATGTTCAATATTTTGGTTGGGACCAGAACCCTTACCAAAAATTATCAAACATTTAAGAAGAGCCTTTTGGGGCAATGAATAAGATTTCTAGGGTTTTTGCCCCTCTTTTATTTAGGGTTTTGAGGCTTCCAATAATTCCTCAATTCAAGTTTCAAAATATAGACATGATGCACACATGAAGCTAGGCTAGAGCAATGCCAGAAGCTAGGGATGTGACAACTCACCCCCACTAAACAAGAATCTCGTCTCGAGATTCAAGCGTAGGGTAAGGTGAAGGGGAAACGCAACTAGTATAATCTTCACGATCCAGGGTGCACTTCAGTTGAACGTTGATTTGAACACCATCTTGGTCTTGTCGTCTTGCTCTGAGAACTTCAGCTAATCATGGCAAGAAGAGGAAAGGAAAACTCTAAAAGGATCGGTCTTCTCGAAGGTCGAACAACTCAGGACTAACTCACGGAATGAGACTTAGAACCATCTCTCGGGTGAGACACGAGATACACATCAAGAGGGGTGGAAAGAAACGGATGACGAAGGTTCACTAGGTAGACAACAATTCCACACTTAAGAAGGTGGTAATCGATTGTTAACGTAGCGAGGAGTTGAATTGTCTTAATACCATAACGATACACCTTAGGGAAGGTGACTCGTAGAGATATTTCCTTGAGTGGCAAAAAGAATTACTTTTGATTCAAAGATCATTGAAACTCTTTATACCAGCCTAAGGCAATCACAAGCAATCAATTGGCGGGGTCGGTAGAATGGCATACCCGGACTTGGATGATGTGGATTACCTTGTTGAAGACAACGTAACGGATGAATTTGCTTATCTCCGGAAATGGAAGGGACCCATGGTAGAATGGCACAATGGCGGTGCAAGCTGGGAACAAAATGCAAATGCTGGGAATGATTCTAGTAACTGGGAAAGAACTCAACACTAGAGAGTTAATTCATTGTTTGAATAGGTCATAGCATTGTCGAGGGAACTGAGTGCAAACCCAGTTAGTGCCGATGATAACACGTAGCGCTTGTGCGTGCTCTCAAGAACTTGAGCACTTCCATATTCATCAAAGTTTTACCAACATCCGTGTCAAGGATCCTGGCAACACAACTTGCTACCATGATGAATGATGATGGATGATGCAGATGCAAAGGAAGATAACACTTTCTCAGATTTCACCCTTGGCGAGGCCAAGGAAAATAAAATTTGGATGATCGACCGAGAGACATTTAGCACCCCGCTTCTAATGTTCTCCTTGACGTGCTAGTGTAACCCATTCATAGATATGGTTTGATAACTAGAACATCAAGTAAAGGTCGGACTTCGGGAGCAATAGAATCCATAAGAAACAGTTACGGAGGTAAATCCTACGAAATCCTTATGTGGAGGTGGCCAACTTCCTCAAACAAGATACTACAATAATAGGCCTTCCGGCTGGGTGTGTTGGCCACGACATCCACTTTACCGGTTATCGAGGGACCAATATTATAGTTCTTGGGAAATGTTCCAACCATCATATCTGCCTGAGACTCAGATCTGGTTGGTGTCAGGATATTCCAGACTCATCGAGTCTAGGAAGAAAAATGAAAGTTTGTAACACAAATCGACGAGATGACGTTGCGAGATTCTCGGGAAATGAACTACGATAGCAAGCTCCAAAACATGAGCTGGTTCTGCTACAAACATGTGAACACGTTGTTCCAGACAAGCATGCCCACATGGTAGTCTTACAATAAAACACTACCGAGTTCTGGTTGGGAGCCATCATCGAGGATATCGAAGTCTTTACGCAAGTCCATGGATTAGATCCCAAGCATAGACTTCTTTTCCTTGAACAAGTCAATCAGTGGCTTGGTGTGCTAGGATATACATATGGAATGAAGATGATCAGTCTAACAGACCACAGAATTCTTCGCACGTGCATGACTGACTTGGGACGATTCCAAAGGAGGTAAAAACATGCTTTCTCGAATTCACGGCGGCAACTTACATCAAAATGCACGTGAATCAAAGGAAGTCACTCCTTCATCAAACAAGTACTTCATGAGCTAGCATGAAGAAAATGCTTTCAAAAGTTTCCAACACTAACTTAATGTTCAACAACATCATGGAGGAGATAAGGATGTTGTCAATGGGCTCAACAACAACTCATCGGAATTTCCATATCACTGGACTTCCACCATCATGTGAACACGGTGATAGCATTGATCAGACCCAAAAGATATAATGGTGTATGCTCGAGGGATCAACCACGAGTAAGACAACATTACGAACATCGTTGGTTCTGACTTGATTTGACGATAGCCCACACTCAAATCAAAGGATTGATAAGACAATAGGTCCAGCAACTGATCACAGGGACCAATCGATGAAGATATCATCTTTCTTCAATACACACTACACAAGAATATCCCTTTGGAACGAACTAAGTCAGGCAAGCTTTTATCTTCCAACCCTCCAAGTTGTCGTTTAGCTTAACCAACTAGCTCAGGGATATCTAACACCGACTCTTGGAGAGAAGGTGGTTCACAAGAAACCAACTTGATCACGAGCTCAACATAGCGGTCAGGTGACAACCTGGTAATACTTCTGAGAAGATATTCAGAAAATCACGAACCACCGGTATGTTACTAAGCTCGAGAACAATCTTGCTTTTCAGGGCAGGACGATATGATCAATAGAGCAAGGATTTGAAATAACCCTAACTCATCGATCGAGAAGTGAACCAGGAGAATGGACTAGGTAGCACGATCAATCTTAGAATGATGATTCAATAACCAACACACTAAAAATGAAATTATTGTCCTTTAACTACCAAACAACGAGGTTGCTGGGAGTATGGATTTCACACATCACAATTCATTTGTCGGTATTCCGGTTGCATCAACACGAGGGCCGAGGAATGACTAATGATGGTGAGAAGTATCACTACGGCAAAATTCATGAGAGTTGGTGCAGTTCTCATGACAATTCTGACATAAAGGGGGTAATACTCCAAGGTAGAACAGAACCAAAGCTGGATTGGCATTTGATCTGCGGAATACAACTACTTTGACCCAATCCTGGGTATGGAAGAGGTACTGGAGTTTGTTTCTCCTAGTCATTCTGCGATAGAACGGCTTGACGGACCACAAGAGTGATAGGCATCGATAGATGAACGCACGCATACTCTTGACTATCAATTGATAGACGAGGGTCAGAATGCAACTAAAGAGAGACAACTCAAAAGAACATATAACTTTCTGGGTTGTGGATACATGGGTTGGTATGCCAAACAAAGTTCAACATAATTCTTCCGGATAACCCATGCAGAAAGGTTGAGCTGGCAGAGTCACAATATAGCATGGAGAGCTCATAGAGGGCCTGTTGTGATCTTTTGATCCAACAAACTTCTGCCATAATGGTTCATGGTATTTGGAAGAACGATATACCACGGACCTCGAGGACTAATGCAAGGTTACTAATAACCTAAAGGAACGAGCAAAACTATCAACATGAAGCAAGTAGGGTGAATCTCGGGTTCAAAACCCAGGGATAGAATACCTACTACTAAATGGCATCACGGGATGCTTTCGATAATGACGGCCAGAGTCATCACACTGGAACATAAATCATGGCTAGGCTACTAGATGATCCCCTGAGACACCTAGGGTCATAATAGTAACTCCAACATAATGTCAAGGCATTGGAATACCTCAACTCAACAATTGGTGTGATTGAGCTGGCATGAAGGAACATCGAAACCAGAGGGAAAGGATTTTGCAAATGCATCAGACTATTTGGAAACCTGGGATGACTCGGACAGCATAACGGCTGTAAATGCTCAGAAAAGACTGGAGACATTCACAAAATGGTGGCATAACTACTCAGAAACACAATATCAAGGTTTCGAGATCAACAGTTAACGTACGGAAGTAGTAGAAACCGAACTCAAGCTTAACTCCAACAATCTATAAGTCTACGGATTAGTAACACGTGATCCTGATAGAAAGAAGAGATAGCCTAGTTCTTAATCCCCGTAGAAGAAAAAATGATGACTCAGATCAGAAGGCCATGAGGTATAAGGAGTAAAAAGAGCCTTACGTTCCATGCCACAATCAATTCCCTTATATAACTAAAGAATTTCTAGACTCAACTTCGACCAGTTTGGCTTGGTAATCCTACAGGCAGTCAAGCTCTGATACCAACGCTGTCAGGACCCCGACTCGATGTCACATCGATCTAGCCGGTAACACCTCATATCACTTTGCGGCCTCACGCACGGTATCCCCACGGGTGTCGCCTTACCTTTGCCCGGGACCGTTTGTGCCTTTTGGCTCACGTATATGATAGTGTCGCTAGCATCCATATGATAAGGAGCCCGGGCTGACATGACTAGTCGTAAACCCAAAGTGGCACAGACTTATAGGGACAGGCATCCATGACCCAACATCGAACGTGTCGGTCATCAGCGAGTGGGTCCGGGCTGTAGCACTGGGCTAGCAGGACTCCGGTGAACCGGGCTGTAGCGGGCTAACAGGACTCCGGTATTCATCGCGTGACATTTCCCCGAAGGGACAGACACAGGAACGAAGAAGGACACATGCCGGCCAGCCTAAGTGTTCCGGAGCAGTAGCAAGCTACCATGGCTCGGTGAAACACTAGGAGACATTTCCCGGTAAGAGAGGCTACTAAAGATAAACAACTAGATGGTCAGATCCCACACATACCAAGCATTTCAATAACATACACACAATATGCTCGATATGTGCAATACAACATGGCATCACAAAATGACTCTACGACTCAAGTAGTTTACTCAATAGGCTCCGAGGAGTGAGATATTACAAACATGGGTCTCATGACCCAACAATCAGAGCATACAAGTCAAAGCACAAGCGGAAGCTATCATGTCTGAGTACAGACATCTATAAATGAAAAAGGCTGAGAAGCCTGACTATCTACCAGATCCTGCCGAGGGCACAAGATCGTAGCTGAGGTATCAAGCTAAACGTCGAAGTCCAAGCGGAACTACTAGTGAGACTGAAGTCTCTCTGCAAAAACATAAAATAGGCAAACGTGAGTACAAATGTACCCAGCAAGACTTACATCAGAACTATCTACATATGCATCATTATCAACAAAGGGGTGGTGGAGTTTGACTGCAGCAAGCCAGCTTTGACTCAGTGGCTATCCTGAACTACGACTGCAATGTAACTCCTTTGAGGTGGCGCACACGAGTCCACATATTCACCAACCAATACACCACTATGGATCCGCTCCCGTCTCCCTACGAGAACGCCATCCATAGCACTCACGCTTATCTTGCGTATTTTAGAGTATCCACTTCCACTTGTCTATGAACTGATATAAGGGGTCCACGTTTCCATATCCGAGGAATCCGGCTATTCGAATAGATGATGATAACCCTGCAGGGGTGTACTTCTTCACACACGCTTTCGCCACTTATCGCCCTGTACACGTCATGTACCTCGGCAACCTTCAAGCGGAAGCCGGGCGAGGGAGTCGGCCACGACCTGACTAACCGAACAAGTCTGTAGTCCAGGTTTATCGCCTATTCGGGTTCCATCCGCAAGGAGATCCGGTCGGGGTGTCGCTCACGGCCCCAAACGATGTGTGCAGGGTTCCCAAGCCCACCAACCGGGTGCCACTTGGTACACCGTGCCATGGTGCCTAGTCTGTCCCAAGCCCACCTGTACCGGGTGCCACTTGGTAGACTACTAACACTACCTACAAACACCAGAAACTAGTTGCAACTCCTGGACAAAGATCATGTTGATTAATAAGTCGAGAGAGCTTGGAGCGCCCGGAGCCCAATGTGTGGTAGTAACTGATCATGGATCACAAACACAGAACTCAGTTCCTGAGGACGGCTACAATGAGACAACCCACCATGTACTCCTACATGGCCTCTCACCGCTACCTTTACCAAATCGTGTTCACACACTTAGCTCACACATAGTAGGACATGTTCACACGCCTCTGATTCATCCCCGATGAATCAGACCCGACTCAACTCTAAGCAATAGCAGGCATGACAAACAAACATGTATGAGTAGGCACATTAGGGCTCAAACAACTCCTACTCATGCTAGTGGGTTTCATCTATTTACTGTGGCAATGACAGGTCATGCAAAGGATAAAGGGGTTCAGCTACCGCAGCAAGTAACAAATATGTCGTTGTTGTCCTAATGCAGTAAAAGAGAGCAGGAGCGAGAGAGTGGGATTGTATCGGAATGAACAAGGGGGTTTTTCTTGCCTGGCACTTCTGAAGATAACATTGAGTCTTCATCAGTGTCAACGATCACGTCATCGGTATCACGTCTATCGAGAGGGGACAAATACCGGCAACACAGAAAGGAACACAATCAATGCAATGCACAATATGATGCATGATCATGACATGGCAAAATGAATGTGTTTTGGGCTAATGCAACTAGCAACAGATTAAATGAAGTTGGTTTGAATACAAGATTCAAATTCAAACTCCATATGTGATTATTTAAATGCCCTTTATATGATTTGTGCTAAACAGCACCTATAAGTTGTTCTAACATGCATGAAAATGGTACAGATGGATTCCTTGAATTTTTCTGATAATTTTTCATATATAAATTATTTAATTTGGAGTTACGGTTTTAGCTATTTGGAGTTACAGATGGATTCTATGATTTATTGAAGTTTTAGCTATTTTCTGGAATTTCCTGATTATTTTTAAATCCAGAAAATACTTATTGCGTCAGCCCCACGTCACAGTGACGTCAGCAGGTCAACAGGGCTGGCTCGGGTCAAACCTGACGTGTGGGGTCCACACGTCAGTGACACAGGGGCTAATCGGGGTTAATTTAATTTAATTAAAAGGTTAGGGGGGGTCGGGCCCACTGGTCAGTGTCAGGATTAATTAACAGAGTTGATTAAATTTAAACTAATCCTAAACTAGAATTAGTCAGGGTCGGGCCCACATGTCATTGACCCAGGGGAGGTCAAACCCCCTGGTCAACCGGGGCTAATGCGCCGGCGTTTAGCCGCCGGCGACAGCAAACGCGGCGGAGGGGCTCGGGATCGCCGCTCCGGCGACCGTTCGGGCGGCGGAGACCACCCACGCGAAGCCCAGACTCGCGCGCGTCTGGTAGTGCAAGTGGGAGGAGCTGGAGTGGCCGGAGCTGCCGGCGGCGAGCTCTTTTGCGGCGGCCGGAGCTCGGGCGAGGTCGGGGTTGCGCTACAGAGCACGGGAGGAGGCGTTGTGGGTGTCTACGGTTTCATGCGATCGTGCTGATCACGATGGTGAGCTCGGGAACGAGCTGCGGTGGCTGTGGCCACGGCCACGCCATGGCCGGCGGCGAGAAGCTCTCGGCCGCGGCGGGAGTTGGGGCTAGGGGGCGAGAACGGAGGGGGCGAGCACAGGAGAGGCAGCGGAGGCTCACAGCGGATCCATTCGAGGCGGAGACGAGGCCGGGGATGGTCCGGAGCCGGCGAATCGAACGGCGGCGAGTTCCGGTGGCCGAGGAGGGGAACGGCGTCGTGGGCGGCGATGCAGGGCTCCCGGCGTCACGTGAGGTTGTGGGGACGAAGAGGAAGGCGCGGCGGTTCCTCTGGAAGCATCGCCGAGGCGAGGGGTGGACACTGGCCGCGGTGGAGCTCGTCGGTGCTCTCGGGTGCTCGTGGTCGATCGTGAGAGAGAGAGAGCAGAGGAGATAGGGACGGAGGGAGAGATACGGGAGAGTGAGAGAGTTCGTGGGGGCCGCGTGGCGTCGCGGGAGGGAACCAGGGGAGGAGGAGGCAGCCAGGCAGGGAGGAGGTGGCCGGGGCGCGTGGCCGCGCGCGCCGGGCGCGTGCCCGTCCTCCTGGCAGAGGAGGAAGGCGACAGGGGAGGCGCTGGTGGGCTGGGCCGGCCAGGGGGGGAGGGGGGGAAGCTGGGCCGGCTCGTGGCGCCAGGTAAGCTGGGCTTCTCTCTTCTGTTTTGTTTTATATTTCTGTTTTCTATTTTGTTCTGTTTTATTTTAATATCTTTTGCCATTGTTTGAATTTAAAATAATTCAAACAATGCCAAAACTCCTCTGAATATTTTTATTTTGCTAGATGGACTTTTCCAAAAGCTCATAAAATAATTCAGGGATATTTGAAATTATATTCTAATTATATGAATATAATTCAAGTTCAAATAGCTAATGATTTAAATTCAAAGTCCCAAAAATAAATCCTTAAAAATGTTCAATATTTTGGTTGGGACCAGAACCCTTACCAAAAATTATCAAACATTTAAGAAGAGCCTTTTGGGGCAATGAATAAGATTTCTAGGGTTTTTGCCCCTCTTTTATTTAGGGTCTTGAGGCTTCCAATAATTCCTCAATTCAAGTTTCAAAATATAGACATGATGCACACATGAAGCTAGGCTAGAGCAATGCCAGAAGCTAGGGATGTGACACCCTCGGGAATCCTGAGCACCTTGGACGGACACGAGGCACACCAGGCTCCGTTCCGTGGAAGGTTGGGTTTCTGGACGCAGGCGATTACAAAACCCAGGAGAGGAGGAGAAAACAGGAGGAGAGCGAACTGTAGGAGCTGCACACAAGGGTACGGAAGCTAGAGGAACGAGAAGCAGTTCGAAGCAAGCGAACTTCCGAAGCTACCCCCGAAGCTACCCCGCCATCTCAGCGGAGAAGTAGCGTGGCTTCCACCGAGCCGCTTCAACTGGAGCGTGTCTTCACAGCTCCTGCTAGCTACCCTGTGGATGTTATCATGGAGTCTCAACAGTGCCACCTTATGACGCAATGGGAGAACTACAAAGTGAAGGCGGCCGTTGGCTCTGTTCGACCTACTGAACCCGGCGCAACTTTTCACTGTCGTGGAATTCCAGAAGGATATTGTAGGGTGATGGTGGAGGAAATAACGGAGGGATTTGAGCAGCTCGTTCTTAACCACCCTACCGGTGAAGGGGAGACTAGGCTGGGGTCTGCTCTGAAGACTCCATGCCTATGGAGGAAGGATCTCATCAACCTTCCGAACTGGACAACACCGCCTCCTCCTCCTCCTCTGGCGAGTCAGGGCACTCCGCCTCCTCCTCCGCCTGCTCCTCCAGCGAGTGATCAAGGCACTCCGCCTCCTTCTCCGGTGCGTGGGGGCACTCCGCCTCCTCCGCCTGCGCCGGCGCGCCCAACCAGCCAGCCTCCTCCTTCTCCGCCTCGTCAGCAAGGGCGGAAGAGACCCGCCGCCGCTCCAGCTGCTCCCGCGCATCGTAGTCCTTCTCCTCCGCCTCGTAAGCAATGAAAGAAGACAGCCGCAACCGCTCGGCCTGCTCTGGTGTCTAGCAGTACAGCTAGAGGCGGGAGGCAATACAGATTCGGTCCATCTCTCAAGACTCCAGAGAAGTTACCGTACGAGATGACCGTACAGGAAAATGAGGAGATCTGTCAAGCCCAAGTGAAGGACTACTTCGAAATGCAAAGAGCTAAGACACATCCACCTCCGGAGGAGAAGATAGATCAGGTGCAAGTGAAGTGCACTTTGGACGCCATGTAGCAACCACCACCGTCTCCGCTGCAAACCAACTATGAGTGCATTACTAAAAAGACATATAAGCAAGCGAAGCGGTCGGGAAGTACTTGCAGTGACAAAAGGTTACATGAACGAAGAAGTGGGAAAAAAATTCCCAACTCAGCGAACAAGAGAACCAATCATGCCCCCCGCTCAAGGTGTCTAGTGATATCGTTGCTAATCATCCGGGGATCTTTCCCGGTACCAATCCTGCAGATTACCTGCCCGACAATGCACATTTTGATACAATGGAGGTGGACGAATTCAAATACGAGTATGGGAAGCCTCTCGTCAAAGATGTCACTACTCTAACAACGATGATGCGGAGATTCCATGATTGGTACATGGAAACCTGCAGAGAGTTTGCAGGGGAGAAAAAAAGGATACTTTGACGCTGAAAGTTAAAGAGGATCATCACGACCTCGTTGGAATTGAGCAGTTGCCTGTCCATTTCAGGAGTTCTTCCAGTTTTTCAATCAAAAGGCCCTTGATAAATTAACGGTCACTTGCTACTGTCTGTAAGTACTACTTCTGTCATTAAGTCTCTATATATATTTCAGCTCTTTCATTGCATGTATATATAATTATCCTCACTATATTATGCAGGTTGAAGATCGTCGAATGCAGAAAAGCTAAAATGTATGATATTGGGTTCATTAACACAAATCTCATATATCAATTTACGATTACATCTCATGCCAAAGAAACCGAGGATAACTTGCTACGATTGTTGATAATAAATCAAAACAAAGATACAATACTCTTTCCTTGCAACTTCAAGTGAGTGTTACTGTCTTGTGCATATTCGGTTTCCCTTAATTATTACTCAAGGTTATGTAATTGATGAGTTATGCATGCGTGCACAGCTTCCACTATATTCTCCTAGAGATTAAGCTTGAGCAGGGACTAGTAAAATTCTTAGACTCGAGACGAAAAGATCCTTCTAACTATGCGGACATGTCTAAAATGCTCGAGAAGTAAGTTGAATCGATCATTATCGCACCATATCGCCAACTTTGTTCATTTCATGATACCAAGTAATTGTTTTCTTTGTCTTGCAGGGTTTGGAAAGTATTCACCGCACAAGTTTCGGGACTGCCACGGGAACTGCGATGGATTTACCCGAAAGTAAGTACTACTAGCTAGCTAGTTCCGCGCATCTCCTGTTGATTCTAGCTACTTTCATCAATGCCCATTTATAATGCTTCATTATCAGTTTGATTGACCTCTATTTCTCGTAAAGTGCTTATGGCAGGAACCCGGGAATAATTACTGTGGATACTACGTCTGCTAGTTCATCTACAACGCAACGGCCAAGAATAGGCGGGGCTACTATAAAAGACAATATGAAGTGCGTAAGCAAAAATATTCACAATTTTATTTTATTACCATCATTTGTGTTGAGTTTCATTCATATATATGTATTGACCCCCTTCTTTAAATTAGATGTGGCAGATGCGGGATGAACTCCTGCCACAAGATCGCATGCGAGCAATTCAAGAGGAATTGGCTGGATTCTTTCTTGACCACGTCATCAATAAAGCCAGAGAATACCACCATGCATGTGGAAGTTGAGTTCATATGTTAGGGTATTGTAAGATATCTTACACATTGTATATATATGTAGGCAGTAGCATCGGATAGATATACGATAACTTGTTGTTCGACCAATCTCTCGCAGAAGGAGATGTCAATCACTTCTATATATGTTCATGACGATCTTCTGTACTTAATAGTTTCCTTCATTTGCTTATAGCTAGGTAGCATGTCGAGTCATCTCTATACGTAGCGTTGACCAAGCGCGGAGATAAGAGAGGACATTTTTCTCTATTAGCTAGCTAACACAATATATGAAACCCCTAAATTAACCCTACAGAACCACCCAAACCCCCCTCTTTCAGAAAAGAAAAACAAAAAACCCAGCAAGCCTTTTGGTCCCGGTTGGTGGCACCAACCGGAAAAAAGGCCCCCTTGCCTGGGCAAGCGGCAACGGCCATGTGGAGCCCCCATCTGTCCCGGTTCCTGGGTGAACCGGGACTAAAGGGACAGGGCTTTAGTAACGACCCTTTAGTCCCGGTTCCGGAACCGGGACTAAAGGCCCTCACGAACCAGTACGAATGGGCCTTTTTCTACTAGTGGTTTGAGGAGACGAGGAATTTGCAGGCTCAGCAAGCGGCAAAAATATTGTGTTTTGACCCTTTTTAGGTAGTTTAACAGGATATGACCCCGATCTGATTTTTTTCCGAGATTTGACCCTTTTGCTACGTCCGGAGGCCCTGGTGGTAGCTTTACACAACCCACCGCCGCCCTACCTGGCGGTAGGTTTCGTTGACGGTCGTCTGTCAGTTAACGGGCCCTGACGTGGCAAAGGGCCCTACCGCCGCCGGCCCTGGCGGTAGGCTCTAACAACCTACCGCCAGGATCTCTCGCGGTAGCGTCCTAGATAAGGTTGTGAGTGGCGGGGGTTGTGCTCCTCCACCCACTCATTCACGCCCATTCCCATTCTCCCTCTTTCGAGTTCAAGCTCTCTCCCCTCTTCTCCCCCACCAAAGCACCGACTAGATCCCCCTCCATTTCTTGAGATTTGTTCGGTGGATCGGGGGCATTTGTATCACCCAAGGTACCTCCCTTCACCCCCTTTGACTTTGTCGATTGGAATCTTGTATTTTGCTTGCTTTGTTGCAAACCCTAGTTCATGGTTTTGTTGTGGTGAAATCAATGTATATGATGCATTTAGGGTAATGTTTGTGCTTTGACAATGTATGGTGTGACTAGCATTGTGTGGGTACTAAGAACTATCATTTAGGGTTTTGTTAGGGTTGGGTTTAATGTTATGGCTAGAGTTATGGTTATGGTTAGGGTTATGTTTAAGTAAATGCCTATGACGAACGGTGTAGTAGTTACCTCTGGAATTGTAGCGCGATCTAGTCCTAGGGTTATAGTTTTTGTCAAGAGACGGTTATAATCCCTCGACTTGTAGGATGGCATCTATCATCTATGTTGAGAGTTCCGCGGACGCGGCGATGAAGCGTGAACGTGCAGTCATTGAGGAAAAGATGGACCAGTGGGTTGAAGTCGTCGATGTGTTGAATGCGGCTTGTAGAGAATTTTCAAAGTATTATGTGTCCAAGTGCGACGATGCCGAAGTTAAGTTATACCAAGCTATAGAGAAAACATAAGCAATCTGAATAAGCAAGAGAAAATTCATAGATGTGCTTTAGCAAGGCAAATTGCATTGTGTGGAACAAGGGAAGAAGTGAATGAGATGGACTTTAACAACCCTGGCCAGATCATTGACTGGCTAGTTAGGCAACCATCATCAGCGATACCTAGTCGGGCATCTCGTTGGGCTTGGGTCCGTGAAAGAAATGATGTCATTTGTTGCAACCCGGGGCCGTACGACAAAGATGTCGTGTTGATGGACGAATAGAGGTGGTTGAAGCACATGATGTTGTAGTGTCATTTGGACTGTAATGGCATGTACCCTTATCATTTATGTAACATATTTCATTTGAACCAGTGAGAACTTTGTGTATTAGGTAATTCTACGTAAGTTATGCTTTGTGTTTGTTTTGTATCATTTGAGTTAAGTTATGTTTTATTCCATTTCATGTAGCATGGAAAACAGGACCCCGGAGACGAAGATAGCATATGAGAAGTGTTGTGAGATTGAATCTATGAGTCTAGCGGTAGGTTGTAAGAAGGTTGTAGCGGAGTGACAGCTTGGTATCAAGAGGGAGCTTGAAGCATGGTTCAAGAGAAATGATGAGGTAAATGCTGCCATGATGGATTTCAACGAGTATCCTTTTATGGAGGAACCTTATGATCTTAAGGAGAAAAAGTATTCCGGAGGCTTGTGAAAGACAAAAAGAAGATACTTAATGAGCTGCATGAGATGGAATATGCTTGCAGACAAGCTTTGGCAACGGAGATTGGTTTCTTTGTGAGCAAATAAGAATTCCACAAGCTGGACTTGAGAACATACGGATAGGTCATTAGATGGGCAATCACACAAGGCATGTTAGAGATTCCGGAATGCCATGCTTGATGGGCCTGGTTCGGTGAAACGAAAGGTGTGTTGGAGAATTGGACGGGATCCTCGGACTTTCAACTGAAGCCTAATCCTGATCGTGACTCACAAATTGAACGTCTTATACATTTCCGTTCTTTTTTTCCGTTGTAGAAAATGTATGCTCGAGCTTGAGCTTCTAGTTTGAACTCATGTCATTCGAATAGCTAGATGTTTTAAGTCATTTGAACAAGTTTCATTTGTGGATGTAGTGAACTATGCTCAGTTATGTATGTCTTTGCTCATCGATCATTTCTGGATGTCATTTGTGGATGCTTAGTTTATAGAAGTTTTAAAAAAGAAAGGGCTAAAAAGAAAGGCAATGGAAGGTAATGGCCAAGCCTACCACCATGACCCTTGGCGGTATAGGTAGTTCCAAGGCTACTGCCATGGGTCATGGCGGTAGGGTGGCCAACCCTACCGCAGAAAATGTGGACGAATTGTTCACAAGACATGCAACAGAAGGCAGTAGGGTGGCCAAGCCTACCACCATGGCCCTTAGCGGTAGGTTGTGCCAAGCCTACCACCATGGGGCATGGCGGTAGGGTGGCCAACCCTACCGCACAAACTGTGGCCGAATTGGTCACAGGACAGGCAACAGAACGGGCGCATGGTGAGCAACCCTACCGCTGTCTGTCTTGGCGGTAGGGTGGCCAACCCTACTGCAACACTGGGGGGGTGTGAATTGGTCATGGGATAGGCAGCCAGGAAGGGCGCAGGGTGAGCAACCCTACCGCCGTCCGCCTTGGCGGTGGGGTGGCCAACCATACCGCTGAAGAGGGTAGTGTTTCCGGTACAACAAAGTTCAGCGCCCTACCGCCACAGGCCCTGGCGGTAGGTTGTCCCATCCTACCACCAGTACCTCTGGCGGTAGGGTGCTGATACGTCTCCAACGTATCTATAATTTTTGATTACTCCATGCTACTTTGTCTACTGTTTTGGACTATATTGGGATTTATTTTCCACTTTTATATTATTTTTGGGACTAACCTATTAACCGGAGGCCCAGCCCAGAATTGTCGTTTCTTGCCTTTTTCAGTATTTCGAAGAAACAGAATATCAAACGGAGTCCAAACGGAATGAAACCTTCGGGAACGCGATTTTCCAACCGAACGTGATCCAGGAGACTTGGACCCTACTCCAAGAAGTGCCATAGGCGGTCACGAGGGTGGAGGGCGCCCCCCTGGGTGCGCCCCCTGCCTCGTGGCCCCTCTGTTGCTCCACCGACGTACTCCTTCCTCCTATATATACCTACGTATCCCCGTCAGATCAGATACGGAGCCAAAAACCTAATTCCACCACCGCCACCTTCTGTATCCGCGAGATCCCATCTTGGGGCCTGTTCTGGAGCTCCGCCGGAGAGGGCATCCACCACGGAGGGCTTCTACATCAACACCATAGCCTCTCCGATGAATTGTCAGTAGTTTACTTCAGACCTTCGAGGCAACCCAATTTTATTTTGTGTTCTTTGTTTTTGTTCCTGTTTAGTGTTAAATTTTGTTTCTACTTTCTGTTTAGATGTGGTTTTATGTTTTAATTAGTGTTTGTGCCAAGTAGAACCTATAGGATACGCTATGATGTTAGTTGATTTGATTCTGCTGAAATAGAGAAACTTTGCGCTCACGAGAAAAAAATTCAATAAATCACAGGAACGTGCTTTTGCATTGATTCTTTTTGCTGCTGATCAATAAACAAATTTTCCAGTACGTCCTATTTTGGTTGGAATTTTTAGAGTTCCAGAAGATTGTGTTAGTTACAGATTGCTACAGACTGTTCTGTTTTTGACAGATTCTGTTTTTCGCGTGTTGTTTGCTTATTTCAATGCATCTATGGCTAATAAATTAGTTTATAAACCAGAAGGAAGTTGGAATATAGTAGGTTTAACACCAATATAAATAAAGAATGAGTTCATTACATTACCTTGAAGTAGTCTTTTGTTTTCTTTCACTAACGGAGCTCACTAGATTTCTATTGAGTTTTGTGTTGTGAAGTTTTCAAGTTTTGGGTGAATTCTTTTGATGGATTATGGAACAAAGAGTGGAAAGAGCCTAAGCTTGGGGATTCCCATGGCACCCCCAAGATAATTCAAGGACACCAAAAAGTCAAAGCTTGGGGATGCCCCGGAAGGCATCCCCTCTTTCGTCTACTTCCATCGGTAATTTACTTGGAGCTATATTTATATTCAATACATGATAAGTGTTTTGCTTGGAGCGTCTTGTATTATTTGTGTCTTTACTTGTTAGTTTTCCACAATCATCCTTGCTGTACACACCTTTTGAGAGAGCCATACCTGAATTAGAATTTGCTAGAATACTCTATGTGCTTCACTTATATCTTTTGAGCTTGATAGTTTTGCTCTATGTGCTTCACTTATATCTTTTGAGCGTGATAATTTTTGCTCTAGTGCTTCACTTAGATCTTTTAGAGCACGGTGATGGATTTTTTTTAAAGAAAGTATTGATCTCTCATGCTTCACTTAGATTATTTTGAGAGTTGTTAATAGCATGGTAATTTTCTTAAAGTTAATATACTTGGTATTCAAGATTTGTGAAACTTTCTTTTGAGTGCGTTGAATACTAAGATAAGTTTGATGCTTGATAATTGTTTTGAGATATGGAGGTGATAATATTAAATCAATGCTAGTAGGGGTAATTATGAATTTAAAGAATGCTTGTGTTGAAGTTTGTGATTCCCGTAGCATGCACGTATGGTGAACCGCTTGTGATGAAGTCGGAGCGCAATTTTATTTATTGATTCTCTTCCTTATGAGTGGCAGTCGGGGATGAGCGATGGTCTTTTCCTACCAATCTATCCCCCTAGGAGTATGCGTTTTATACTTTGGTTTTTGATGACTTCTAAATTTTTGCAATAAGTGCATGAGTTCTTTTGATTAATGTTGAGTCCATGGATTATACGCACTCTCACCCTTCCGCCATTGCTAGCCTCTCTAATACCGCGCACTTTTCGCCGGTATCATATACCCACCATATACCTTCCTCAAAACAGCCACCATACCTACCTATCATGGCAATTCCATAGCCATTCCGAGATATATTGCCATGCAACTCTCCACCGTTCCGTTCATATGACACACATTACTTTTGTCACATTGCTTTTTGGATGAACATGTAGTTGACATTGTATTTGTGGCAAAGCCACCGTTCATAGTTCTTTCACACATGTCACTCTTGATTCATTGCATATCCCGGTACGCCGCCGGAGGCATTCATATAGAGTCATATCTTGTTCTAAGTATCGAGTTGTAATTGTTGAGTTATAAGAAAAATAAAAGTGTGATGATCATCATTATTAGAGCATTGTCCCGGTGAGGAAAGGATGATGGAGACTATGATTCCCCCACAAGTCGGGATGAGACTCCGGACTTTATGAAAAATAAAAGAAGCCAAAGAAGCCCAAATAAAAAAAAGAGGCCAAAGAAGCCCACCAAAAAAATGAGAGAACAAGAGAGAAGGTACAATGCTACTATCCTTTTTCCACACTTGTGCTTCGAAATAAGCACCATGATCTTCATGATAGAGAGTCTCATATGTTGTCACTTTCATATACTAGTGGGAATTTTTCATTATAGAACTTGGCTTGTATGTTCCAATGATGGGCTTCCTCAAAAGTGCCCTAGGTCTTCGTGAGCAAGCATGTTGGATGTACACCCACTTAGTTTCTTTTGTTGAGATCTCATATACTTATAGCTCTAGTGCATCGGTTGCATGGCAATCCCTACTCACTCACATCGATATCTATCAATGGGCATCTCCATAGCCCGTTGATACGCCTAGTTGATGTGAGACTATCTTCTCCTTTTTGTCTTCTCCACAACCACCATTCTATTCCACCTATAGTGCTATGTCCATGGCTCATGCTCATGTATTGCGTGAAAGTTGAAAAAGTTTGAGATTACTAAAGTATGAAACAATTGCTTGGCTCGTCATCGGGGTTGTGCATGATTAAATACTTTGTGTGATGAAGATAGAGCATAGCCAGACTATATGATTTTGTAGGGATAACTTTCTTTAACCATGCTATTTTGAGAAGACATGATTGCTTTGATTAGTATGCTTGAAGTATTATTAATTTTATGTTAATATGAACTTTTGTCTTGAATATTTCGGATCTGAATATTCATATCACAATTAAGAAGATTTACATTGAAATTATGCCAAAGTATCACTCCGCATCAAAAATTCTTTTTCATCATTTACCTACTCGAGGACGAGCAGGAATTAAGCTTGGGGATGCTTGATACGTCTCCAATGTATCTATAATTTTTGATTACTCCATGATACTTTTTCTACTATTTTGGACTATATTGGGCTTTATTTTCCACTTTTATATTATTTTTGGGACTAACCTATTAACCGGAGGCCCAGCCTAGAATTGTTGTTTTTTGCCTTTTTCAGTATTTCGAGGAAACAGAATATCAAACAAAGTCCAAACGGAATGAAACCTTCAGGAACGTGATTTTCCAACCGAACGTGATCCAGGAGACTTGGACCCTACTCCAAGAAGTGCCAGAGGCGGTCACGAGGGTGGAGGGCACCCCCCTGGGCGTGCCCCCTGCCTCGTGGCCCCTCTGTTGCTCCACCGACGTACTCCTTCCTCCTATATATACCTACGTACCCCCGTCAGATCAGATACGGAGCCAAAAACCTAATTCCACCACTGCAAACTTCTGTATCCGCGAGATCCCATTTTGGGGCCTGTTCCGGAGCTCCGCCGGAGAGGGCATCCACCATGGAGGGCTTCTACATCAACACCATAGCCTCTCCGATGAAGTGTGAGTACTTTACTTCAGACCTTCGGGTCCATAGTTATTAGCTAGATGGCTTCTTCTCTCTTTTTGGATCTCAATACAATGTTCTCCCCCTCTCTTGTGGAGATCTATTCGATGTAATTTTCTTTTTGCGGTGTGTTTGTTGAGACCGATGAATTGTGGGTTTATGATCCAGTATTATCTATGGAAATATTTGATTATTCTCTGAATTCTTTTATGTATGATTGAGTTATCTTTGCAAGTCTCTTCGAATTATCTTTTTTGGTTTGGCCAACTAGATTGGTAGTTCTTGCAATGGGAGAAGTGCTTAGCTTTTGGTTCAATCTTGCGGTGTCCTTACTCAGTGATAGAAAGAGTTGCAAGGCACGTATTGTATTGTTTCCATCGAGGATAACAAGATGATTTTTTATCATATTGCATGAATTTATCCCTCTACATCATGTCATCTTGCTTACGGCATTACTCTGTTTTTAATTAATACTCTAGATGCATGCTGGATAGCGGTCAATGAGTGGAGTAATAGTAGTAGATGCAGAATCGTTTTGATCTACTTGTTTTGGACGTGATGCCTATATACATGATCATCGCCTAGATATACTCATAACTATGCTCAAATCTGTCAATTGCTCAACAGTAATTTGTTCACCCACCGTAGAATACTTATGCTCTTGAGAGAAGCCACTAGTGAAACCTATGGTCCCCGGGTCTATCCTCATCATATCAATCTCCATTACTTTATTTACTTGCATTGTGTTACTTTGCCTTTTACTTTTTACTTTGCATCTATCTATCAAAAATACCAAAAATATTATCTCTATCAGATCTCACTCTCGTAAGTGACCATGAAGGGATTGACAACCCCTAAGCGTTGGTTGCGAGTTGCTATCGTTTTGTGTAGGTACGAGGGACTTGTGCGTGGTCTCCTACTCGATTGATACCTTGGTTCTCAAAAACTGAGGGAAATACTTACGCTACTTTACTGCATCATCCTCTCCTCTTCGGGGAAATCCAACGCAGTGCTCAAGAGGTAGCAAGAAGAATTTCTGGCGCCGTTGCCGGGGAGGCTCACGCAAGCAAGTCAACTATACCAAGTACCCATCACAATCCCTATCTCTCGCATTACATTATTTGCATCTCGTTTTCCTCTCCCCCACTTCACCCTTGTCGTTTTATTCGCCCTCTCTTTCCCAATCTCCTCCTCTCCTTCTCGTGTGTCCTTTTCTCGTTCTCCTCTTTGTTTGCTCGGGTGTTAGTCTGCTTACTTGTCGCGATGGCTCTCCTTAAATTTGGTGACCTTCACCTTAAAAGGCTAGAAGAGATCGAAAGTAATGTCAGAAAGTTTATGGTTTTGCAATTTGAGCATAATAATTTCTTTAGAAACGAGCTTAAGGAACAAAAAGGTTTTATGAGTTTTATGAATAAAGAACTTGATGATATGTCTAAAGAATTCAATGCTATAAGAGCTCAAATTACTCGTCTCGAAAAAATGATAGCTGAAATCTCGGATATGCAAGCTACCTTAGTTAATAAGATGGCCGCTAAACCCGATTCCAATGAAAATCAAGATGAAGATCTAAAAGTTATTGATGTGTCCCCTATTAAATCCTTGTTTTGCAATATGAATCTTGATTAAACTTAATATGATCTTCCTTTACCTAGAAGGCGTCCTAAGAATTATGAGTTTCTAGATCTTGATTATGAAATTGATGAAAGTGGGATTGAAAGAAATAAAAATCTTGATGTTGCTAAACCCACTATTTTGGATCTCAAGGAATTTAATTATGAAAATTGCCCTATGATTGGTTGTATTTCCTTGTTGCAATCCGTCCTAGATTCTCCTCATGCTTATAGTCAAAATAAGGTCTTTACCGAACACATTGTTGATGCCTTGATGCAATCTTATGAAGAAAAACTTGAGTTGAAAGTTTCTATCCCTAGAAAACTCTATGATGAGTGGGAACCTACTATCATAATTAAAATTAAAGATTTTGAGTTTTATGCTTTGTGTGATTTGGGTGCTAGTGTCTCTACTATCCCCAAAACTTTATGTGATTTGCTAGATTTCCGTGATTTTGATGATTGCTCACTAAATTTGCATCTTGCGGATTCCACTATTAAAAAGCCTATGGGAAGAATTAATGACGTTCTTATTGTTGTCAATAGGATTTATGTGCTCGTAGATTTTATCGTTCTTGATATAGATTGCAATCCTTCATGTCCTATTATTCTTGGTAGACCTTTCCTTAGAACCATTGGTGCAATTATTGATATGAAGGAAGGGAATATTAGATTCCAATTTCCCTTAAAAAAGGGTATGGAAGACTTCACTAGAAATAGAATAAAATTACCATATGAATCTATCATTAGAGCCACTTATGGATTGCCTACCAAAGATGGCAAAACTTAGATCTATCTTCGCTTTTATGCTAGCTAGGGGTGTTAAATGATTGCGCTTGTTGGGAGGCAACCCAATTTTATTTTGTGTTCTTTGTTTTTGTTCCTATTTAGTGTTAAATTTTGTTTCTACTTTCTGTTTAGATGTGGTTTTATGTTTTAATTAGTGTTTGTGCCAAGTAGAACCTATAGGGTAAGCTATGATGATAGTTGATTTGATTCTGCTGAAAAACAGAAACTTTGCGCTCATGAGAAAAAATTCAATAAATCACAGGAATGTGCTTTTGCATTGATTCTTTTTGATGATGATCAATAAATACATTTTCAAGTATGTCCTGTTTTGGTTGGAATTTTTAGAGTTCCATAAGATTGCGTTAGTTACAGATTTATACAGACTGTTCTGTTTTTGACAGATTCTGTTTTTCGCGTGTTGTTTGCTTATTTCAATGCATCTATGGCTAATAAATTAGTTTATAAACCAGAAGGAAGTTTTAATACAGTAGGTTTAACACCAATATAAATAAGGAATGAGTTCATTACAGTACCTTGAAGTAGTCTTTTGTTTTCTTTCACTAACGGAGCTCACGAGATTTCTATTGAGTTTTGTGTTGTGAAGTTTTCAAGTTTTGGGTGAATTCTTTTGATGGATTATGGAACAAAGAGTGGCAAGAGCCTAAGATTGGGGATGCCCATGGCACCCCCAAGATAATTCAAGGACACCAAAAAGCAAAGCTTGGGGATGCCCGGGAAGGCATCCCCTCTTTCGTCTACTTCCATCGGTAATTTACTTGGAGCTATCTTTATATTCACTACATGATAAGTGTTTTGCTTGGAGCGTCTTGTATTATTTGTGTCTTTGCTTGTTAGTTTTCCACAATCGTCCTTGCTGTACACACCTTTTTAGAAAGCCATACCTGAATTAGAATTTGCTAGAATACTCTATGTGTTTCACTTATATCTTTTGAGCTTGATAGTTTTGCTCTATGTGCTTCACTTATATCTTTTGAGCGTAATAATTTTTGCTCTAGTGCTTCACTTAGATCTTTTAGAGCACGGTGATGGATTTGTTTTAAAGAAACTATTGATCTCTCATGCTTCACTTAGATTATTTTGAGAGTTGTTAATAGCATGGTAATTTGCTTAAAGTTAATATACTTGGTATTCAAGATTTGTGAAACTTTCTTTTGAGTGCGTTGAATACTAAGATAAGTTTGATGCTTGATAATTGTTTCGAGATATGGAGGTCATAATATTAAAGCAATGCTAGTAGGGGTAATTATGAATTTAAAGAATGCTTGTGTTGAAGTTTGTGATTCCCGTAGCATGCACGTATGGTGAACCGCTTGTAATGAAGTCGGAGCACAATTTTATTTATTGATTCTCTTCCTTATGAGTGGCAGTCGGGGATGAGCGATGGTCTTTTCCTACCAATCTATCCCCCTAGGAGTATGCGTTTTATACTTTGGTTTTTGATGACTTCTAAATTTTTGCAATAAGTGCATGAGTTCTTTTGATTAATGTTGAGTCCATGGATTATACGCACTCTCACCCTTCCGCCATTGCTAGCCTCTCTAATACCGCGCACTTTTCGCCGGTATCATATACCCACCATATACCTTCCTCAAAACAGCCACCATACCTACCTATCATGGCATTTCCATAGCCATTCCGAAATATATTGCCATGCAACTCTCCACCGTTCCGTTCATATGACACACATTACTTTTGTCATATTGCTTTTTGCATGAACATGTAGTTGACATTGTATTTGTGGCAAAGCCACCGTTCATAATTCTTTCATACATGTCACTCTTGATTCATTGCATATCCCGGTACACCGCCGGAGGCATTCATATAGAGTCATATCATGTTCTAAGTATCGAGTTGTAATTGTTGAGTTGTAAGAAAAATAAAAGTGTGATGATCATCATTATTAGAGCATTGTCCCGGTGGGGAAAGGATGATGGAGACTATGATTCCCCCATAAGTCGGGATGAGACTCTGGACTTTATGAAAAATAAAAGAGGCCAAAGAAGCCCAAATAAAAAAAGAGGCCAAAGAAGCCCACCAAAAAAATGAGAGAAAAAGAGAGAAGGTACAATGCTACTATCCTTTTTCCACACTTGTGCTTCGAAATAAGCACCATGATCTTCATGATAGAGAGTCTCATATGTTGTCACTTTCATATACTAGTGGGAATTTTTCATTATAGAACTTGGCTTGTATATTCCAATGATGGGCTTCCTCAAAAGTGCCCTAGGTCTTCGTGAGCAAGCAAGTTGGATGTACACCCACTTAGTTTCTTTTGTTGAGCTTTCATATACTTATAGCTCTAGTGCATCGGTTGCATGGCAATCCCTACTCACTCACATCGATATCTATTAATGGGCATCTCCATAGCCCGTTGATACGCCTAGTTGATGTGAGACTATCTTCTCCTTTTTGTCTTCTCCACAACCACCATTCTATTCCACCTATAGTGCTGTGTCCATGGCTCACGCTCATGTATTGCGTGAAAGTTGAAAAAGTTTGAGATTACTAAAGTATGAAACAATTGCTTGGCTCGTCATCGGCGTTGTGCATGATTAAATACTTTGTGTGATGAAGATAGAGCATAGCCAGACTATATGACTTTGTAGGGATAACTTTCTTTAACCATGCTATTTTGAGAAGACATGATTGCTTTGATTAGTATGCTTGAAGTATTATTACTTTTATGTTAATATGAACTTTTGTCTTGAATCTTTTGGATCTGAATATTCATATCACAATTAAGAAGATTTACATTGAAATTATGCCAAAGTATCACTCCGCATCAAAAATTCTTTTTTATCATTTACCTACTCGAGGACGAGCAGGAATTAAGCTTGGGGATGCTTGATACGTCTCCAACGTATCTATATTTTTTGATTACTCCATGCTACTTTGTCTACTGTTTTGGACTATATTGGGCTTTACTTTCCACTTTTATATTATTTTTGGGACTAACCTATTAACCGGAGGCCCAGCCTAGAATTTCTGTTTTTTGCCTTTTTCAGTATTTCGAAGAAACAAAATATCAAACGGAGTCCAAACGGAATGAAACCTTCGGGAACGTGATTTTCTAACCGAACGTGATCAAGGAGACTTGGACCCTACTCCAAGAAGTGCCAGAGGCGGTCACGAGGGTGGAGGGCGCCCCCCTGCCTCGTGGCCCCTCTGTTGCTCCACCGACGTACTCCTTCCTCCTATATATACCTACGTACCCCCGTCAGATCAGATACGGAGCCAAAAATCTAATTCCACCGCCGCAACCTTCTGTATCCGCGAGATCCCATCTTGGGGCCTGTTCCGGAGCTCCGCCGGAGAGGGCATCCACCACGGAGGGCTTCTACATCAACACCATAGCCTCTCCGATGAAGTGTGAGTAGTTTACTTCAGACCTTCAGGTCCATAGTTATTAGCTAGATGGCTTCTTCTCTCTTTTTGGCTCTCAATACAATGTTCTCCCCCTCTCTTGTGGAGATCTATTCGATGTAATCTTATTTTTGCGGTGTGTTTGTTGAGACCGATGAATTGTGGGTTTATGATCCAGTATTATCTATGGAAATATTTGATTCTTCTCTGAATTCTTTTATGTATGATTGAGTTATCTTTGCAAGTCTCTTCGAATTATCTTTTTGGTTTGGCCAACTAGATTGGTAGTTCTTGCAATGGGAGAAGTGCTTAGCTTTGGGTTCAATCTTGCGGTGTCCTTACTCAGTGACAGAAAGAGTTGCAAGGCACGTATTGTATTGTTGCCATCGAGGATAAGAAGATGGGTTTTTTTATCATATTGCATGAATTTATCCCTCTACATCATGTCATCTTGCTTACGGCATTACTTTGTTTTTACTTAATACTCTAGATGCATGCTAGATAGCGGTCGATGAGT
Source organism: Triticum aestivum (assembly GCF_018294505.1). Taxonomy (NCBI): domain Eukaryota; kingdom Viridiplantae; phylum Streptophyta; class Magnoliopsida; order Poales; family Poaceae; genus Triticum; species Triticum aestivum. Next base: position 755,812,670 of record NC_057798.1, on the reverse strand, counting down.
GGAGTAATAGTAGTAGATGCAGAATCGTTTCGATCTACTTGTTTTGGACGTGATGCCTATATACATGATCATCGCCTAGATATACTCATAACTATGCTCAATTCTATCAATTGCTCAACAGTAATTTGTTCACCCACCGTAGAATACTTATGCTCTTGAGAGAAGCCACTAGTGAACCCTATGGTCCCCGGGTCTATCCTCATCATATCAATCTCCATTACTTTATTTACTTGCTTTGTTTTACTTTGCCTTTTACTTTTTACTTTGCATCTATCTATCAAAAATACCAAAAATATTATCTCTATCAGATCTCACTCTCACAAGTGACCGTGAAGGGATTGACAACCCCTAAGCATTAGTTGCGAGTTGCTACCGTTTTGTGTAGGTACGAGGGACTTGTGCGTGGTCTCCTACTGTATTGATACCTTGGTTCTCAAAAACTAAGGGAAATACTTACGCTACTTTACTGCATCATCCTCTCCTCTTCGGGGAAATTCAACGCAGTGCTCAAGAGGTAGCAGGTGCAAAGCAGAGTTTGCTCTGTTTTTCTTCTTCCTCACCGTTTCAGACAAGCCAAACAAACAAGTCACATCAACAACACAACAAATGTAGTTCATGACATAGTTTCATCACAAGTTTCACAAATCACAGACATAGTTCATCTCAAGTTTCACAAATGAAGTACATAGTTCATCACAAGTTTCACAAATCAAAGACATATTTCATCATAGGTTTCTCGAATCGAGGGCATAGTTCATGACAAGTTTCTCGAAACGAAGCTTATTGGGTCACACAAGGCCATTTTCCTTTCTTGTTGCGTGCCTCATCCTCCTCTTGGACTTCATGAGACCTTGCAAGCTTTCTTGCTCTCTCCTCTTCACGAGCAATCTTCTCCTTGCGTGCCCTCTCCTCCTCACGCTTATTTCACTCCATCTTCTTCTTTTCACAACGCTCTTCGTCCAAGCCTCTCTGAAATGCTTCTTCGAACAGGCGCTACCTCCTTAGACAATCTCGAAGCGGATATTTTTTAACATCTTCTGGCACATCTTTATCTATCCATGTGAAGTACTTACAAAGTGGAGGCGGCGACTACGTAGGAATAAAGAACAAATTTGGTCGTTAGTAAGATAGGTTCAAATTGAAGCAATAGTTGAATACTCTTTGAACTTCAATAACTTACCGGCGGTACATCATAGGTGTGAGTTGGACGAGGACGATCATAGGCATAGTTGGGACAAACAAAATATCTTCTTCCTTCTGTCCATGATTTCTTGCGGTCAGTGGATACCTTAACTTTGCAAACATCTCCACACCAACATGATTGAGTTCTGATATCTTTGTCCTTCACCTTACCCACCTCGGCGTCTGTCCACATGTCTGGCATGTCCTCGCGGTTACCACACGGGGGCCTCGTCATGGAACCAAAAGAAGCCATGCCTATAAAGAAAAATTTGGTTGTTAGCAAAGTAAAATAACATGTATATATGCAAGAAAAACAAATAACAAGAATTAAGACAATAAATTTAAGTATCGTTCACATTATTTAAACCATCCAAGTTAAGAAAGATGTCAATAGGCCTTCCTCTATCAACCCTTCTCATCCTACAACCACGTCCACCGGCTCCTCTAAGAGTTGACCGTCCTCCACGCCCTCCAATAGTGCCTCCTCATCCACTACCGCCAAGATTCGTCCATCCTCCACGCCCTCCAATACTGCCTCCTCGTCCTCCGCGGCCACCACTCCTACCTCCTTGTATGCCACCGGTACCTCCTCTTCAGTCACCCGTTTGACTAGTGGGATCCAGATTGTTGGCATCGGTCTGTGGCTTTTTGGTGCATTTCTTAACATTGTGTCCCGGCTCGTCACATTGACCACAACTATTAATGTCCGGTGCCTCCATGAAATGGCCGCTACCAAATTGTTTCATTCCGGTGTATCCAGCTAGATCATCCATGTCACCCCTAAACCTCTTCTTTCTTCTTCTTCTTCCCTTTGTAGGCACCATGAGTTCGGGGTCGGGGACGATGGGTGGCCCATCATACTCAGGCTACTGTGACTGATCGAGGAAAGGATGAAACATAGGAGCCCATGTCAGTCTCGTTCGTTTCAATGTGAACTCATGCAACCGCACGGTGGTACCATCAGATACGTTCAAGTTTCTAAACCTTGCGGCGGTCATCACATGTGAGCAAGACCAATGATACTTGTGAGGTCTCTCACACTAACACCACCGGGTCTTGAGGCGCACCTCATATGCTACTCCACCGCACGTCATGCCTTCCCTTGTTGGGCCACCTGGCTCATCGACTTGATAGATTTGTTCTTTCTCATTGAAACTAATGATTTGTTGACGCAAAGACTGGAGCACTTCATGCTTCAACCAATCCTCAACTTTGAAGGGAAATTCCATTTTCTCACCTATCCATTTGGCGGTCACTTCGGAATGCCTCAGAAAATACTCGTTGAGCTTGAAGAAGGTATGCTTTGGATAGCCTGGAATGCCAACTTCTATTGCTTTGAGAATCCCATGATGGCGATCCGATATGATGCACACCTCTCTTTTGGGGCCAATCGCCTTTGTCCTCACATGATCCATAAACCACTCCCAATAATCATCGTGCTCGGAAGGCACCAACGCAAATGCCACCGGCAACACATTGTCATTGGATGAGTGGGCCATTGCTACCATCAACGTTCCCTTGTACTTTCCGGTCAAGAACGTGCCATCAATTGACAAGACGGGGCGGCAATGGCTAAATGCATCGATGCATTTCCCAAAACTCAAAAAGCTGGACAAAACACTCCCTCGATTGACTCGACCCTATGGTGCATGCATGGGTTCCGATGAGCAATGGCTCCCAAAATTCTCAGAAGAATGTTGTACGCGATGACATAATCACCATGCAACATCCTTATAGCATTTGCCTTAGCCATCCACACCTTTCCATACTTGACCTCGTACCCGAATCGTTCAAAGACCAAACTCATTAGGAACTTCACCTTCACGATTGGATCGTGGGATATCTCATTCAACAATTTGTTGCCTAGATACTCGGACGTGAGTTGGCGGTGTCCCTTGCTTCGGTCCGCTTTCTCCGGCGGTATGCACTCTTGGGTGGCCACACAACTCTGCATCTCTCATTTCCCGGTTTCCTTGATCTTTCTTCATGGACCTCCATGGGCAACCTTCCTTGTCACATTTTATGGTGTAGCGCACTTTTTGGTTGGAATGACCAACAACGAACGGCCTATGGTTCGAATGGCATAGTCACTCAACCATATCTTGAACTCTTGCAAACAACCAAACTTGATCCCTTTCTTCAAATGAGCAGTCTCGTCCTCACCCGGTGGCCTTGGATCACCCATCCTCGGGCAAGTTGATGGTTCGACCAAGCCCAACCTCATGCCACCATCCACAATGGCCTTGTGGGCAAGACTAAGGTCACAAAACAAAGAGGGTCCTCTTTCCCTGCCATTGACCTTCTTGTAGACTTGATTTTCTTGCGGCGTCAATCCATCATCATCCAATTCTTTCGGTGGACCCTCATCATCTGACTTATACCTACACATATGGCTATAAGGTAGGTTAGGGTCCATGTCTTGTTGATGCACAATGACATCCATGTCACCAATGGGATTGTAATGAATCTCTTCTCCTTTCGCGTACACATCATCTTGAGCAAGAGCATCTTCATCAACATGAGCAATGGCATCTTCATCAACATAAATAATGGCCTCATCTCCAACATGATCGTCACCTCGAAGAACTATGGCTCTAGCATTCATGTCCTCTTCATTTGGTTGGCTAGTTGGTGGTTGGCTACCCGTATTGTGGTCGTACACCACAACACCATCATATATTGGGGAGGACACATTCCGGTTCAAGTAGAGAAGTGGCCGACGAACTTCAAACTTTGTGGCAAATAACTCAAGTGACTTGTCTTGTGATCCCTCAACTTTATCCTTATACACATCCCAATGAAATTGAGAGGTGATAGGCATACTCTTTAATCTGGAATTTACTCCCGCTCCCACATCATACCGCCCAATAAGCTTCACACCATCACTAGGGTTAATCCAATTGAGGACGCTTCTCACTTTCACGACAATATCATCATAGCTTGGGCTTGTGTCAAAAACCATGGCCTCCTCCCCTTCATCGGCATTTCCATCCATGAAAGTTGCCTTGTCCAAATAATGCGCATTCACTAGTTTATCCATCGAAAAACAATGGAACAAAATTGAGTTATCCATGGCCCGACCATTTCATATGGATGAACTATCTAAAATATGCATAATTTGAATCAAACAACTAGTATACCTTAATCATAGCATTAACCCTAACCCTAACCCTAACTAAACCCCTAACCCTAACACTTAAGATATCTCACCACAACAAGGATTGACACAAATTACTTAGGCCAACCATAAATGCATCATAAATGCCCCATAAATGCACTATAAATGCAAGACTAGAGGAATAACTAGGGCTTGCAAAACTAGTTGATTCCAACAAAAGTAGATGATTCCAACCAACCAAATGAGGGAGGGGGGGAGAGGTACTTTGGGTGATGCAAATGCCCCCGATCCCGGACAAATCTCAAGCAATGGAGGGGGATCTAGTTGGTGCTTGGGTGGGGGAGAAGAGGGGGAGAAAGCCATGAGGAAGAAGATGAGGGGAGTGGGATGGGTGCTGAGTTGGCTCCACAAACATTATCCTCCAGGACCCTACCGCCAGAGACCTTGGCGGTAGGGTTTTAGAGCCTACCGCCAGCGTCTATGGTGGTAGGGCCCTTTGCCATGTCAGGGGCCGTTAACTGACAAACGGCCGTCAACGAAACCTACCGCCAGGCAGGGCGGCGGTAGGATGTGTAAATCTACCGCCAGGGCCTCCGGCGGTAGGAAAAAGGGTCAAATCTTAAATAAAAAATCAGACTGTCAGATCCTGTTAAACTACCTAAAAAGGGTCAAAACACGAATTTCCTCAGCAAGCACCTTTTCTCCATGAGCTTTTGCAGGATTTGGAGATGCAAATCTAGCTGAGTTGTGCCGTCCAATTAGGCCACATGTCATGAGATTCCCATGGCTATAGCTAGCTAGTTCATTCTAACCTAGGCTACGTCACGGCTAGGTTCATGGATCCAGCACCAGGACCATGTATTTCTTTCATTCCACACCACAACCCACATGAGGCAACAGACTTGGTACTATATATACGCGCTCATCACCATGGCAGATTAAACAAGTGAAATGTGGTCCACAGGAGACGAACAAGAGTTCTAGCTAGCTACTTTGGTTGGTTATCATTTGGAGTTCTCCTCAAATCACTTCACTCGCTAGCTTCTGCCTGATTGTTGCATTGGCACTATTTCAAAAGTGCGCTTTGCATGGATAGGAGTATGCATAGTGAAGTGTTTGGGGGAACTCTGGGTGGCTACCAACGGTTTCGATAGGTTTGGGAGTGTTTGTGCTTTAGAAATTATAGTGGTACGTCCATGTACACTATGATGGGTGTGTGGGCATTAATTGACTTTGGCCTCGTCGGGAGTTCTCTTCAAGCACTTAAGGATACATCTTTTCTAGAAACTTTCTGAAGTGTTTGGGGGGACTCTCGGTGTCGCCAACACTATATAGATATTGGCCACATGCCATAAGAGTGATGTACCAACGAGTTGGGACCCGCATTTAGTATTACCTGGAGTTCCCTTCAAACACTTTACAAAAGGACCATTTGACGTTTTCTGTAAAGTGTTTGGGAAACTCTCGGTGTAACCAAGCTTAGAAAATATTGCAAGTCACAAACCATAGGAGATGTACCACAAATCATGTTTAGTTTTACCAGGAGTTTCCTGCAAGCACTTCACAAGGCATTATTCCAAATGTCACTATGAAGTGTTTGGGGGAACTCTTGGTGCCACTAAACTTACTCAATGTCGGTCAAGAATTTGAAGTGATGATCAATCTGAAGCATGTGTGTTTGGTTTTACCATGAGTTCCCTGCAAGAACTTCACGAGGCATTGTTCCAAACGCCGTCGTGAAGTGTTTGGGGGAACTCTTGGTGCCACCAAGCTTTAATTTACTCAATGCCGGTTAAAAGCCCAACGAGATGATCAATTTGAAGAACACATGCTTGGTTTTACCATGAATTCCCTGCAAGCTAGCACTTCACAAACATTATTCCAAATGCAATATGAAGTGTTTGGGGAACTTTCAGTGCCACTAAGCTTTACTCAATGCCGGTCAATAACTCGAAGTGATGATCAATCTAAATGATCTATGTTTGGTTTTACCAGGAGTTCCCTACAAGAACTTCACAAGGCATTATTCCAAATGCCACCGTGAAGTGTTTGGGGGAGCTCTCGGTGCCACCAAGCTTTACTCAATACCGGCCAATAACTTGAAGAGACAATCGATATATACATGGCATGTTTGGTCTTATACCAACCATTCTCGTCAAAGCATTCATAAGGTATGTTTCAAGGCCTAGTGTGGAGTATTTGAGCGAACTCCCGATACAACAAGCAATGGGCAGACGTTGATTGAGCGGATCCAACAAGATATTCCAATGAACTGACATTTGTTACCATCATGAGTTCATTTCGATCGCCACACATTGCATCGTCAATATGTGGCCCTCCATGAGTTTTAGATGCAACGTCAAGTGGAGCTCAAGATTGCATCCAACATTTTAAAAATCAGTGCGCACCTCCTGGTTGATTTGAATACACCGGTGATTTGTTGTTTTTTCTTTTCTATTTTTAACAGGTTTGGGTTACTAATTTGGTCTATTTATTCTTTGTCGTCACTCGTAACTCGTATGTTTTAGGCCCAAATCAAGTCGAAGTCCGAGGGCTGGCCAATATACATGTGGGCCCTTAAGGACAACACATGGAGGCCTTGGCACTACGATCATCATGCACATGTTTTCGGGGCGGTGTTGTGGATTGCTCGTAGCAAGCAGTATGCTCACTTGCTCATGCTCGCGCTCCTTGCAAATACTATATCACCCGTACCGATTCCTATAAGGGATCACGTACGGGCGGACTAGTATGGAACCGACAAATTTAATTGCTCGTCGTTTGTTGAATTTGCTTGTCATCATTTGATCGGTAGGTTCGATCTAGTTTCTTTGTTTTCTTGTTTCCTTTTTCTGTTTTCACCGGGTTTTTTTTCTTGTATGTGTCGGTTTTCTTTGTTTTTTCAATGGGGTTTTTTATTCTCTTTTCTTCTTTATACTTTGGTTTTCTTTGGTTTCTTTCTTGTTTTTTTGGGTTTTATTTGCTTCTTCGCTTTTCTTCTTGTTTCTTCAATTTTTATTGGGTTTCTTTTTTCAAAACATGTCTAGTTGTCTCGTACACGTTTGTACATTTTTCGTCTATAATTAAAACATTCTTTTATACTTGTTTAACATTTTCCAAAAACATTCTTTGAATCTTTTTTGAAATATGTATTAAACAGTTTTGCAAATACATGTTGAAACATTTTTAAAATGATAAAAAATTGAACCATACAAACATTTTTGTACATTGTATTTTTTAAAAGTCACGAACTCATTTCTGAAAATTGTGAAAAAAATTAAATGTATTGTACATTTTCTTGAGTGCACAAAACATTTGTATTGAAGACATTTTATAATTGTCACAAACATTTTTCGTATATATCATTAGCATTTTTCGTCTACTACTACATTTTGTAATTTTTACATTCACAGTTATACATATTTCTTATACAACATAAACCTTTTTTATACACATTTAATATTTTTTAATGCAAGATTAATATTTCAAAATTTATATACACACACGGTGTCGCTAAACTAAGCGAGGGCGCAAAAAAGCTTATCGTACGCGCCGGTCGGTAATTAGGCGGGCTGCTCGGCCAGACCGTCCAATCCCACTAATCAAGTGATGGTAAAATGGAAGGAAATATGAGTCTATAACCTAATAAATGAAGCTTTGCATGTTACCACACTTATGTTACTACCCACTATTGAGGTAGTAACATTGTCTAGGGATATGTGTATATTACTAGTGTATGTTACTCTCCATTGTGGCTTGTCTAACCCAATTAGGTTGGTTGTAATGAGAAGTATCATATACTATTATCATAGAATAATTCATTTATTGCCATACATGACATATAGTAGCGTATCATTTAATATGATACAATATTATTATATGATATTCAATCCTCTCTTTCTTCATTTAGTTTTATGTCATCTCATCAATTTTGTCTAGTTGGCATGCATGATACTACCTATGATACTCCTATTACGGACAACCTTACCATGTATGCATTTTAAATTACCATTGTTTTCATGTATCTAATTTAACACAGTTACCCAGTAAGGGCACCCTCTGTTATGGGTTGGGCAAATTAACACAATTGTCATGTATCTAATTTAATTATGTATATATAATTTTGATTACCACCTTTTACTACATATTACTAAATACTCCACTATGCACTACCACCTTTATGCATGACAACACATTTATCACATATTACTAGATGATTCACTATGCATTACCACATTTACAAAATTTTACTAGGCGATCCAGTATGTACTACCTCCTTTACTAGAGATTACTAGATACTCAAAATCTATTACTATGTTCCTTAACTAATTAAGTGGGTACTTACATGAATTTATTACTACGTGTGCAAAATTACCTGATCGAGGCATCACTAATTTAAGGACAACCGCGGGTGGCGTGGATCGGGATCTGGCCGTAATGTTATTACCATGTTCCGATGGAGTTTAAGTGAGGCGCGAGGATCAGGTGGTTTCTACTTCCTCCGTCCGAAAATACTTGTCATCAAAATGGATAGAAAGGGATGTATCTAGAACTAATATGCATCTAGATACATCCTCTTTTATTCATTTTGATGACAAGTATTTCTGGACGGAGAGAATACTAATTAGCGCGCAAATGGCTTGTTGGGTTCGGCGGCTGGAGCGCACGGTGGGTGAGGAATTCTTATTCCTCACCCCACCCATCCTACACTTAAAATTACGGATGGGAGGCAGCGAAGCAGGCGTACTTGTCCACAACGAACGTAAGAAAGTATAAACCACTGCAACGTAAATTTATGGTGTGGAGGTGACAGATCAAACCAGCGCCCACCACAGTCATCACAAAGGGCGTGGAGGTAAATTTAATTTACCTTGCCCATTTGTGTCTATCGGTCACCATGCTTGCTTTGACTCCATAAAACGTGCCTCTGGCCGTTGATGCAGGTAGGAAGTTAGGTTACGTGTATGCACTTACAGACTTGCATTGGTTACAAATCGATGGAAACCTTTTGTACAATGATGGCTGGCTTGGACTTGCAAAGCTCGACACATAGTTTTCGTCCATGGGTCAGCAAGCGAATCCTAAGAAAAATTGGATCCACTTATATTTGAAATTTGTATTTCAAGTCTGCCTGATATTTTTGTTATTTTACGCCATGTCTCTTACTGAACACACAATGCCTCTTGCGATCTAAAAGGCTTCGCTCGTTTTGGGTGGTTGAACAAGTGTGCTTCAACACGTAGCTTCCCAGTCAAACCTGGAAGGATCTTCTTCCATTTGTCCATGATAGGGGCAATAACTTCACGTGATGGGAATATATGCTAGTACCTTTACAGCAGGTAATAGGGTAAAATGGCAGTTAATCCCAACAAGTTTCTTGGCAGAATTCTAGTAGATCAGAAAAATGGGGACATGCATGTTGTCCTGGTACAGTGGCAATAGACATAAGTCTGAATCCATTCTCAATGCTAACATACATTTTAGTTGATAAGTGTCTACCCAACATTCGGGCAAGATGTGAGGTTACACCAATATAAACATAGACAGAGCAGGTACTTCATATTTTTGTTATCGGCGAGAGCTTCAGCTCTGATCCCCACATTAATATTCTTCATCTTCTCTGAAACAATGCAGTTATGCTCAACCTTTGCGGTGATCATGGACTGATTACATGTCACAATTACAACATGAGCACGAGCATGAGGAAACACACATATGCCGAATGACAGAACATATGTGGCAGGATAACCTACACGGAAGACATTAGAACTACAGTGATGTCCCTAAAATCTACACACCAAAAATATAGCAGACATCCTGAAAATTAATTATAAGACAGAATGGCAAAACCCACTGCACTATATACTACCAATGAAATTCGTTATCGACAAAATCGAGCTAACTAATTTAAATTCGCAAAAAAAGAGAGGATTTGATCGTGTTAACCAGTAAGAACACAATGTTCTGGTGGCTCACGTCTGTGATGTCATTGTGGGACATGCTGGAGCTGGCAAAGAACTGGGGCCATCGGTGCCATTCATGTGGCCATCTCCATCTGCAAGGGAGAATGGAGACGGTCACCAAAGAAGCACTAGAGCAACAACAAGTCTCCATGAACCTTTGATTCTGGTGAGGAGGCAGGTAAAAGTAAAGTATATTGCTTTTCAACATAAAAATAGTTCGAGTGATTTCAAACAAGAAAGGTGTAGAGATGTAACTGCGGTGAGGTAAAAAGGTAGTTGAGCTCCCAAAGAATGGAAGTGCCACGATAAGTTGCTACTATGTAATCATATCCTTTTTTACACAAAGAAAAATATATTTGCAAGTCAGAGGAGTATACTTTGCAGAGTACAGGGCTGCAAAGGTTGTTCCAGGAAAGTGAAACCATTTTGTATCATCAAAAACAAACTGGGGACATTCTACAGTAACTAGTAGTAAGTTCATATGTACAAAATGCAGAAAACCAGAGAACAAGCCTCCTCGTCTACTGGCAGAACTGAAGATTAAAATTTGAAATTGCCAGCCATAAATAAGAAGAAGGGAATAGCATGCCGGAATGGCGGTGACCTTGAGATTATCGAGGATCTCGTGCTGGAGAAAATTCAGCGCATGATATATGTTGTACAACAGACAATTCATTTTTTCCCATTATCTCCAGTAACTTCTGGAAGCTATAAAACAGACATCAAGATTGGAACAGTGCCAAAAGATGCAATAAATATTCTACAACCACTCTATATTTCACCTGTATTTTACAATTACACTTTCCAAATAACTGATGCTCTCGACATTCTGCACAGCAAACAGGAAAAGAAGTTAGCAAAAAGGATGAGTTGGACCGTGGACCCTAATATTAAAGTCATCTTAATTAATAAATAATTGCCAAAATCTATCCGTCACACAATTAAGGAGCTGTGACTGCCGGATAGGTAGCTAATTCGAAGAAACAGAGGTGGAAACAACAATGAACCGATGATGGCATCAGTTAGATACCAAAAACTGTATTTTACTTACCTAAATAAAAACTATGCAGGAGCAGTATATAAATTCCAAATTTTTGTTTCCAAGAATCGTCATTATAATGTACAGCTTTCTCTAAATTTGCAGGAAAAATCAAAATTGAATATATAAAGCTGGACTTTAAAAACATTAACACAACCTGGACTTACAAAAAGATTGCATATCTATTACAAATCAGAAATTCAGAAGAGCTCAAGTTGATGGTTGTACAAGCTTATAAAATGCATCTTTTAGTTTTGGGAGAGCATCATTATTTTTAACCCTGTGAAAATCTACTTTGAAATCTGAGTTGTGATATAGAGCTCGATTAAAAAGGGAAGCACCTGAAGTATGATCAATGGGAAACACGTAAATTACAGGCTGGTAATATTATTAGATCAATTGGACTGATGTTGTAAAAAGTAATTATTATCCCTTACTTAAATTATGCAATCTGCCTTGCCACCGCGACTCTCTTTTATATGCGATTGGCATAACCTACTATTCTTTACATTATCAATTCGGAAGCTTTCATTTCATTAAACTGATTGGTAGATGCCACCTTATTACAACATAACTGAGGAAAATTGGCATGTCAAGACCAGGTAAAAGCTCCTCATCCTGGTGTGCATTTGCTGAATTCAGAAGCTTGAGATGGTTATGCCATTTTTTATGCATACTCTCAAATGTTATATATTAGACTGATTGTAGTCTTGTCCTTAGAGAATACTACTCATGGAACGGTGTAGCATAACTTTATTTTTCTTATTGGGGAATGACAAAGAAATCAATATCTGCAGTTTTATATCATGTCATTCTATAACTGTTCCAAACACGTGTGGTTTCGAAGCATGATTCATCTCTAGCTAAAATGTAAATCACATAAATAATATTGATCTTGGAATTTACAAAGACATCTATTGGGCACAAAGTCACGGATTGGGAGAAATTTCCACTATTCGAGCATCACGAGATGTGCTTAGTGGAAAATTTATGCAGCCAGCTAGGGGCATTTCAATCAATAAATGGAACAACAACAAAAATAGAAAACAAGACATTAAAGTACTGACTTTGTATGCATACTAATCTATATTTCAATCAATAAAATACGCATCGCTCACCACGCCGTCGAGCATCACGACGCCGATCCCACCCGTCGTCCACAAGGACACCACGGTCAACCGTCGCTCGCACGGTGCGCAACCATCGTCCACTAGAATGGTAACGAGGGAAGCCGGGAGTGGGCCTTTTCTTTTGTGAAAAGGAGAGTGGGCTCTTAACTAAACGTAAAATTATATTGCAAGGGATAAAATTTTAAGTTCCCACGGAGACGACCGACGGAGGCTTTGGTTGAGCCGTGCACGTGCGGTTCGGTGGATCGACCGGGGTGAAGAATAAGTAATTCTTCACCCTGGGTCTTAAAATAGACTTGCAGGAATTGGGTGTCAAAGCAGGCAACACATAGCCGCGCCCCCACGATGAGACATGCTTTTCCGAGCAGCGCCACACTCCTTTTGTATTTTTATTGTTTTTTTATATGTCAGCTTGTCTTATTTCCTCAAAGCTATATCTTGGTCGGTTTTATTTTAGTTAAAAATGTTTGATAATATGACAAAATGTTCATGGATTGAGAAAATGTACACGAATTAAATAATGATCGGGAATTCAGAAAACATTTATGAATTTTGTTAAAATATGATGAATTTCAAAAGGTTCATGAACTCAAAATATGAACAATTCTTGGAAAAAGCGAACAAATTTTGTAAATGATATTTTTTTAATTTCCTGATGTTATTGAAATTGTGAAAAAAATGATATTCCAAATTTGTTTGAAATTATGAATGTTTTTTGAATATTCAAGCACATTTTAAAAGAATATTTTCTGGAAAACCTATTTTTGAAATCCTGTACTATTTTTACAAATTATGTAATTACAAAAACAGTTTAAATTATGAACATTTTATCAAAATAATATTTTTTTTGTAAAATCACGATTTATATTATAAAAATCAACAATATTTGAAAAAATTTAGTATTTTTGGAAGTTTTTTGTTTAAAAAAGGAAAACGGAAAAGGCAGAAAAAATAGATCGCGCTGCTTACCTGGGCCTCAGCCCATGTCAGACCTCGTTTGGGGGAGCGCTATCGTATCAATCGTCATCAGCAAATACATAACATTCGTAAAAGAAAGCAGCACATAACACAATTGTCTAAAAAAATGCGGCAACATTTCGAGTTAGGTCCAGTTTATAGCACCAACCAACAGAGATCAGGTGAAGTAATAGTAACCTGTCGAAAACAAGGTGAACTACTATTAAAGCTCACTTGAAGGTACAACGCATATGTACAATAGCTTTCCCTCTTGCTAGGGTTTTTGTCCTCCCGGAGGCAATTTTATCGCCGCCGTCGAGAATCTTGCTTTCCCTCCTCTGATCCCCCTCGGTTGCTGATTCGGGCTGATAACGGGGCGATCTGTGATCGCTGCCCGGCCTTGATCGACGCCCTGGGGAGAGAAGAGAGCTAGGGTTGGTTCGCAAGGTCCGATCTGTTCTTCGGACTAGGGTTCAAGATTGGCTGCGGGATGGGATCTACGGCGGATGAGGCGTCTGGGTCAAGCACCGCATCTGAGGTGGAAAAGATGAAGGCTGAACTAGGTCTCCGTGAGGAGGACCTCGATGATGTAGTCTTTGATGAGAAGCAAGCGCCGCCAGCAGCTGGCAGATGGACAGCGGTGGTCAGGGTTCACATCGACAAGCCGTATAGTCAGTACTGGTTCTTCAAGAATATGCTTGCTGCCTGGGACTTGGCCCATGATGTGAAGTTTCGCCCGTTGGAGGATAACCTCTACACTATGCAATTCTTCTGTCTAGGGGATTGGGAACGCGTGATGCAGGACGGTCCGTGGAACTTCAGAGGTAATGCGGTGGTGATCGAGCCGTATGACGGAATCACAAAGCCCACCGAGGTTGTTCTTGACACCATCAACATATGGATTCAAATCCATGATGTCGCGGACCTGTATGCACATCTGGCAAACCCTCTCGCAGCAAGGGTTGGCGAGGTCTTGTTTTCAGAGCCAATCACGCAAGATTTTGCTGGCAATTTCTACCGTGTGTGGGTAAAGATTAATGTACACAAGCCCCTGGAAAATGTTGTGTCCATGATCCGTGATGGAAAGAGACAGATATATCGTGTGAGATATGAACGCCTCCCCGATTGGTGCGCGGTCTGTGGGCACCTAGGGCATGTGTACAAGGAGCATGGCGATGGCATCCATCCTCCTTCTGCTCTGTACTTCAAGGACTTGAGGGCGACCTGGAGCATGAATGTAGGCACGGGCCCAGGAGGGGGCCGTGGTAGAGGCCGTCGTGGAGGACGGCATGGAGGCCGCTCTGGCCGTGGAGAGAGGGAAAACAGCAAGGCACAAGAATCTGATGATATGATTGATCCTGATTTGGTCATGCAGGAAGCAGAGGGGAACCGCAAACGCCTACCAGGCGATCCCCGGATCGGGACTATGCCTGCTCAGCTGCAATCGTCACAGGACACTCCTCCTCTTCTGCTTTCGGCTGTGGCAGCAAGCCCTCCACCAAAACAAGATCCGAAGAGACATCGCACGAACACTGACAAGGCAGCCATGAAGAAAGGTGGTGCACTCGACAAACCCAATGACACAAGATCGGCGACCTCCCGTGAGGAGGATCGCCGGGCACAATGAATATCTTATGCTGGAACTGTCGCGGTGCGGGCAAAGCCGCGACAGTCCGAGAGCTTCGTGACCTCACGAAGCAGTTTGCCCCAGCCGTGCTATGCATAGTCGAGACTCAAATTTCTAAAGCACAGGTCGAGAACCTTTCTGATACATTAGGTTTTACTCATTCTTATGCTGTTGGTAGCTCGGGCCGTAGTGGTGGCCTCGGTTTGTTTTGAAATGATGCAATAAAAGTAAATGTTTCAGGTTACTCAGAGTACCACATTGATGCTATTGTTAGTTCACTTAACAGCCCAGACTAGCGTCTCACGTGTGTGTATGGCGAAGCGCAGGTGGGAGAAAGATACAAAACTTGGGATACACTCAAATCCTTGGCTGCAACAAGCTCCTTACCATGGATGTGTTTGGGTGATTTTAACAAGGTTTTATTTGCACATGAGCATGAGGGAGCGGGGCAGAGAAGGCAAGCTCAAATGGACGGGTTCAGAGATGCGCTTGATGTGTGTGCACTTGAGGATCTGGGCTACCAAGGTAGAGCCTGGACTTTCGAGAAGAAAACTTTAGGAGGTGCGTACTGTAGAGTCCGCCTCGACCATGCTGTGGCTAGCAATGATTGGACAGCGCTGTTTCCCCATGCAACGCTTTTCCATGAGACAGCAGCAACATCGGATCATGCGCCAATTAGGCTGCAGCTGGAGCCCCGGAACACCATGCATAACAGTAAGAAAATCTTTAGATATGAATTGTATTGGGAAAAGCACGCAGAGTACAAAGATGCCCTCAATCAGCTGTGGACAGGTGAGCCTGGGGCAGTCATGGTCGCCGCATTAATCAGAAAGCTGCAGAATCTTTCGGTCTCCCTGACACAGTGGAGCGGGGCGACGATTGGCCAAGTTACTAAAGAAATCAAAAAGCTGCGCAGGGAGCTGGACATTTTGCGAAATGATCCTCAGAGAGTAGCGCCCTCACATGCAGAGGTCAAAATTTCAGATAAGCTTGTTGAGATGTATCATATGGAGGAAATTTTACTCCGACAGCGGTCGAGAGTCGACTGGCTCACGGACGGGGACAAAAATACTAAGTACTTCCAGCGCAGAGCAAGTATGAGATGTCGGAAGAACCAAATCAAATTGCTGGCAAGGGCAGATGGTTCAACGACAAACGAACCCTCTGAGATGGCTGACTTGACAAACTCCTTTTACAAGAAGCTGTTTATGGCAGAAGGCAAATCGGGGGTCGAGGAAGTACTTCAGTCGGTCCCGTCCAAGGTGACTATGGATATGAACGAGGGTTTGTTGGCTCCGTACACGGACGAGGAGGTAAAAACGGCATTATTTCAAATGTATCCCACTAAAGCGCCGGGTCCCGATGGATACCCGACACATTTTTTCCAGAAGCACTGGGCTCTGTGTGGGACCGAAGTAACTGAAGTGGTGCTGTGCATTTTGAGGGGCGAGGAAAGCCCGGAGGTGATCAACGAAACCATTCTTGTTCTAATACCAAAGGTAAAGGACCCAAACCAGCTCACTCAATTCAGGCCAATTAGCCTCTGTAATGTGCTTTATAAAATTGCTTCCAAGGTCCTTGCCAATAGGCTAAAAGTCATTCTGCCAGAGATCATATCTGAGGAGCAGTCAGCCTTTGTTCCGGGTAGGCTGATAACAGATAATATCATTACTGCTTATGAATGCTTGCACTTCATGAAGAGAAACAAAGCTCAAAGGAATAGATACTGCGCGGTCAAGCTCGATATGATGAAAGCATATAACAGAGTTGAATGGGAATATTTGGAAGCTATAATGTTAAAGTTGGGGTTTGCACCAACATGGGTAGCCTTGGTCATGAGAATGGTTAGCTCGGTAAAGTTTTCTGTCCTTTTCAATGGTACAAAGCTTGAGGATTTCATGCCTTCAAGAGGGATCCGTTAGGGGGACCCCATTTCTCCATATTTGTTCTTGATAGCAGCGGAGGGCCTTTCGTGCCTCTTAAAAACCACAAATGAATCATCGCACCTCAAAGGATTACAAGTAGCTTCAACGGCCCTGCCGGTAAGCCACTTGCTTTTTGCTGATGATAGCCAGCTGTTTGTTAAGGCCAATATTGATGGAGCAAATGAGCTGTCATTCTTGCTTGATCGCTACTGCATGGCATCTGGGCAACAAGTGAATTTATTGAAATCATCAGTGTTCTTTAGTAAAGGGTGTTCTAACGATTTGAAGCAGGAAGTGAAGGATGCTTTGAACATCACTAATGAATCCTTGTCAGAACGGTATCTTGGCTTGCCCTCTGATGTAGGAAACAGCAAGAATGGCGCTTTCAAGTTCCTCAAAGATCGTGTGTGGAATAAAATTAAGGGGTGGATGGAGAAGATCTTGTCGGCTGGTGGGAAAGAAATACTCATAAAGTCTGTTGCACAAGCAGTTCTAGTGTTCTCCATGTCTTGTTTCAAGCTTCCACGCGGGCTTTGTGAGCATTTAAACTCGCTGATACGGAAATTTTGGTGGGGAGCAAGGAAGGAAAAAGAAAGGCAAGCTGGGTTTCTTGGAGTACCATGACCAGACCGAAGGCTTGTGGAGGTCTGGGCTTCCGTGATATCGAGCTGTTCAACCTAGCCTTACTTGCCAGGCAAGCATGGAGAATTTTGACAGACCCTGAATCACCTAGTGCACGGATCCTACGTGCCAAATACTTCCCCTCGAGTGACTTTCTACAGGCCGAACTTGGATCGGCACCCTCGCAAGTTTGGCGTGCAATCATCGAAGGGCGGGACACTATGAAACAGGGCCTGGTTCGGCGCATTGGTGACGGCCAGACGACACAAATCTGGCAACACAATTGGTCCCTCGACCTCATAACATGCGACCAATCACAAGTAGAATCCTAAACCCTCCACATCTTGTGGGGGAGTTGATCCTACTGAATGCAACTTGGGATCGAACTACTATCGAGGAGGTTTTCTTGCCAGTTGATGGATACGGCCTCCCCAGGGTTTTGCAAACATAAGAGTTGATGGTGCGGTAAATAGAGCAAACAATGAGGGATCCTATAGCGCGGTATGCAGGGACGAAGACGGCATGTACTTGGGGTCTTCAGTAATACGGAGTGTTGGAGTCACCGATCCAACTACATTAGAGACCCTGGCATGTCGTGAAGCTTTGGCTCTGGCTTTGGATTTGTCGCTAACCCACGTGGAGATTGCTTCAGATTGCAAAAACGCTGTTCAAGACATTAACCTTGGCACGGGAGGAATGAACGCGAGCATTGTGAAGGAAATTAGACAGACTACTACTCTTTTTCATAGTTGTGCCTTCATCTTTGAAGGTAGAGTATCAAATCAAGAGGCTCATAGCCTTGCTAAACACGCTTTTGGTCTGGATCCGGGGCGCCATGTGTGGCTTTTAAACCCCCCAGACGTGAACGGTATCTCTATAAACATCATTGATTAATAAAGCGAGTGTGTTTAGACTCAACAAAAATACTATTAAAGCTCACTTTTTGTTTCCTGGTGCTCTCTTTTTCAAGACCGGCATCAGCTTGTATATAACAGATCAGATTGCACTGAACCATCAAAATGATGGGCATGACAGATCAGGTTGAACTGAACCATTAGAAATGCTGGGCATGTGCTCGATATGTTGGCGGTGCTGGAGCCTGGTGGCTGGGCTTGGCAGTGCCACCGAACCGAGCGAACGACGGTAGGCTGGGGGCTCGCACACCGTGTCAGAGCGTGCTGCATAGGTGCCACTCCGAGCCTCACAAGCTAGCTGAATTAGATTATAAAACGAAAACAAGCTAGCTGAATTTGCAAAGCAGAAAAAGTAGCTGAACATGCTAGTTTATTATTTGTGCGCGTCAGCCGTGGCTCTCTGTATTAATCAAACATCAACATTACAAGAAATCCCAGAATGAAAAAAAAGGTAATCCACTCCTCGGGGAACCCTCCAGCCTATCTATCACACACATGTTGGTGGTTCGCCAAAGTTGCTGCTCATAGAGTTCCGTGCAATTGCCCCAAAAAAGAGTTGTATCCACCCACGAATTCGGGAAGTGGTCGGCAACGTCTATCCCAAAGGATCCACGACTCAAAGAAAAGATGATGCTAAAAGTTGATCACACCTAGATATCCGCCCGAGTCTACAAAATACCAAAATCGACGCCGCTGCTGCTAAAGCTTTACTGGCCAATCAACTCCGCATGCGTTAACCAAAGAGGGAAAAGCAAAACCGTTCATCCGATCCGACCGCTAGAACGGATGGCGCACGCATTGCCGAAGCCAGAGAAGAATTCGACGAAAACTTATTGCGCACTGCTGCCACCCTCGCCATGAAGGATGAAGCGACATACATTGGAGACCTGCCTATCCATCCAATCACTTTGCGGGTTCCAGCGTCTCACACGTCGTCAGACCCATAGAAGAAGTCGGAGGAGCCATTATTAAGCGTTGTAGTCACCACCGTTCGAAGGGTCGAAGAGACACACAATGAAGACCTACAAAAACCCAAGACGGGAGAAAGCTAAAACTCCCACCTGTAGATCTGGGCCTCCCGCACTCCCCATCGGCAAAGCCAACGGAGGACAATGACGACGATAATCTACCGATGATGGAGATGTGGCGGCTGGAGAAACATAGATTGGTCTAGGTAGGGTGGCGACTGCATAGAAAAAAGAACCACTTCAGAAGCTAACTATTCCCCCCCATGATGCGTTTTTCCAACACTACACTAGTGTCATAAAACGTTTTACATTATGGGACGAAGGGAGTAGTTACTAGTTACTCACTCCATTCCTAAATATTTGTCCTTTTAGAGATTCAAATGGACTACCACATACGGATATATAGGGACATATTTTAGAGTGTAGATTCACTCATTTTGCTCCGTATGTAGTCATTTGTTGAAATCTCTAGAAAGAAAAATATTTAGGAACGAAGGGAGTAGAATACACTTCCCGTTTTTTAAAGACTAATCCAAACTGCATCCAACATACAAATTTCATTACAGTAGAGAGCCTCAAAGCATAATTTTGCATTGGATTATGTTTTCCAATTTCGAAAATACGAGTGAATACTTGGGCTATATAGTCTATCAAATGTTGGTTAAGTGTGGACAATATAGTTTGTTTACGAAAACAAAACCGTTGGTTCTGTGTAGTTATTTTTCTTTGACGTCGACTGGTTTTGGGGGAAAATTAGTCAGCTCCCTAGCCGTGAGATTTGACGCATGTAGCGTTGGATCGCACCACACAATAGCGGACAGAGTTGACGTGCCATCCATCGATTTTACTCCCTTCGTTCTTAAGAGATTCCGCAAGTGACTATATACGAAACAAAATGAGTGAATCTACACTCTAAAATATATCTATATACATTCGTATGTGATAGTCCATTTGAAATCCCTAAAAAGACAAATATTTAGGAACGAAGGGAGTACAACGCTCCCCATCGCTAGTCGTCGTAGAGCCATCTCCTCTTACTAGATGGAAAGCGCGACTTGCCGCACCCCCGCATCCCTAGCGGGTGCGGTCATATCAAATCTGCTAGGAAATGCGGCTTGCCCACCCGTGTGGGGTGCAACCATATCGAACCTGGTAAGGAAAAAACTTGAGCACTGCACATAAAATAGAACATGTCAAGATATAGGTTACACAAAAGTACCATCCATGAACCGACCCACAAAATTTTAGACATCTATAATGCCTCAGTTTTGATGGGACATTAACCAAAAGAGGTATAGATACTTATATAACAATAATGGTCCAGTACAATTAAGTTTACTTGCATGCCACATGACAACCCAACCAGGACCAATCCAAGATAGCTCAGTAGTACACCATATAAATTCCAAGATAGAAAGGTATGAAGGCAGTGACGGATAAAAGGAAATCGATGGCTATTGATATATCTCAAAGAAAGCAATAACACATAATATGATCCACACTTAGAAAGTGGAGAGGAAAGTGCAAAATACTTGATGCGAGTCATTTTTACAGAAGAATTTGTACTGAGGTTCAAATAGCAGTCAGTGGAGGACGGCATGGTAGCTCATGGTATAATACAACACGAGATATGGTCATCAGTGTAGAGGCAAATGATTCCCAACAGCAATCGGCATGGAGATCCTTCCATCAGTAATCAAGAACGGTGAGATGCCTCAGGAAAAAGCATCGTTATTTCAGTATAGATGTTCACTTTGCTGAATAAAATAACATATGACCAGGTATTTTTATGTGAAGTGCAGTATAAACTTCACAGTACCAAGAGCCTGAAACTGATCTCAAAAGCCGAAACATGTCTTATGAACAAAACAAAACAAACCTTTATCTTGTATGAAAGCCGAGTGCAAAATGAATAATATGATAAAGACATGGGATTTCAAATTTCACAAAACTGTGGATGATTATGTCATGGTACTCAATAACTATGCGCACACTTACAAACTGATAATAGTTAGAAGATATACTCTCTTTTTATGCACGAAAAGACCCTTTGCCGAACCTAGGCATCACCCTAGTACATGTAGCAAGGGATTTGCCATCTCTTCAATGAATAGAAAGTAAAAAAAAAAACTATTTCTAGACAAACAAAGGAATAGTTTTTTTTGTACGCCTTATAATTAGTAAGCATGGTACCATCATAAAAACAAAAAGTGTGTACAACAAAGGGAAAGTGTTAACTGATTCAAGGTAGAATCTACAAATCTCACTCTAATGATTACTAATATAGGTTCGGAACTTAGAAAAATAGACTGAGATCATCATGTTATAGTTAGGTAAGTTCAATTATCTGGTTAGTAACAACATATATGTATGAAGTTTTAATATCCTGCTATCCATTTATGTTAATGGTAGTTAAATACTTTTTTCCCGCCGAAGAACAACAACAACAACAACAACAACAACAACAACAACAACAACAACAAAGCTTTTAGTCCCAAACAAGTTGGGATAGGCTAGGTGAAACCCATAAGATCTCGCAACCAACTCATGGCTCTGGCACATGGATAGTAAGCTTCCACGCACCCCTGTCCATAGCTAGCTCTTTGATGATACTCCAATCCTTCAGGTCTCTCTTAACGGACTCCTCCCATATCAAATTCGGTCTACCCCGCCCTCTCTTGACATTCTCCGCACGCTTTAGCCGTCTGCTATGCACTGGAGCTTCTGGAGGCCTGCGCTGAATATGCCCAAACCATCTCAGACGATGTTGGACAAGCTTCTCTTCAATTGGTGCTACCCCAACTCTATCTCGTATACTTTTTTCTTGCTGAAGCATGTATAATAATTCATAAAGGGAGAAGCACATATCTTCAATTAGCTCAGAATGTTCTCATCAAGTCACAATTTTGAGACAGGATGATGGTGGCCATAATATCTATTTAAAATTGAATTGGGCTTTGGTTACAAATGATATATAACTTCTGAGTCCCAGATAAAGAATTTGAGACAACAAAGCATGATGTATAAGCAAATGATTAAGCTACATATTTCTTTGACATTCAGTCCCGTGGTTTTGCAGTAGTGTTAATAGGTAAAGTTTGTTTCACCTAGCTATCTGCATTATGAACTTAAAATTATTTAGAAGAAAGGCAGCTTTATTGGTCTATACAATTAACTTTTCTACTTTCTACTTATTGTTCAAACAAAGCTAAGCCACTGATGAATTTTTTTAGTCCAGTTCCACCATTACCGTAGATCATAGAATCCTGGATAAGTGGATAGAGTACTATACATTATGCACTACACATGACATCAAATATCAAGTATGTGTAATGATAGGAATATATCTTCGACATGATGATTCAGTTAAAGGTTTTTTCTATTATATTGTGAAGAGGCGATAAAAGCACTAGACAAAGACAACCTAATCACTTGTGTATGTTGGTGCTTGCCAGAAACCTGATATTTGCTCACTCGTGAAGTTTACCATGACAGGTGCCTTCACAGCAGTAGCCTTTAAGTAGGGAATTAGCAATGCATGAGTTATTTGTATATAGTTTAAGCGCAAAATCACATAAGTGAGGATCAGAATGCTCAAGCATTATTCATGAAAAAAGAGTGAATGGATAGATCAATGCCTTGATAATAGAACGTAAAGGAGAAGCACCTGTTGAATCATGGTCCAGAGAAGAGCAGACCCTAACAACGGCAACAGACAACAGACCCCTGTTTATGTTGTACCACTTCCTATGTATCGAATGGCCTCAACAACTGCAAATTCTTCTGCCACAGCTCTATATGCAAAGCGAACAGCAGTGATGTACTATCTGTGTTGGCTGGTTCTCATTGCTCTGGACAAAGGTGAATTATTGGAATATTAGGCAAGTTCATGATTAATTCCAGTAAATAATTCATGACTAGAAGAGATACTAGCATGCAATAATCTAGCAAATTAGAAAAACATCAAGACATGCATAACAGCAGCAAGCACGTAACAATAGCTGTAGAAGCAGACATGAACAAAGGATGTTGGACGTACTGATCGTTAGCTATTATGGGTGCGACAGTGTTGATGACGATGTTGGCGACGATCTGCTGCTGACGGCGATGAATACGACGATGAGTAGCACCGCCCGACTTGGACGGAAGACGACCCGTGATGACGAATTTGAGCAGTCGCGCATAGCGCTTCCCAAAAACCTAATTCGTCCTCTCCCGGTGCAGGATCGCAAAGACGAACGGTTCTGGAGACCTGCTCTCCCACGCGCCGATGCACGCCGGCGTTTGGGATGGAGTAGACTACGATGGCGGCGCAAGTTGTGAGATGAGGCAAAACCCTAGGTTTTTTTCGGTGTGTCTCTGGCCGCAGCCGGTAGCTGTATATATATTAGGACCAGAGGCGGTATTGTGTCGCGACCACAATCCCAAACCGACTTGGTTTCTAATTCGTATACTTACCGGACAAGAAATCAAAACTTGTCTGCCAAGACATAATAAATAAAACGGCAAAAGGAAGCTGCGCTCCTGCAAGGAGACGGACCGGATTTCGGCGGACCATTCACGCGCATGTCGCATGTACGTGCCGCCTCGCCTCGCCTCGCCTCGGCCAGGCCAGGCCAGGCCAGGCCAGGCCAGGCGAGCGAGCGCGCGCGTGTGGTTTTCCCTTTCTCTTCTTACACACCACTTAGAATGGTGGAGAGAACCCACTATATAAAGAGGTCCAACTCTTCTTCAACTTCCAAGGTGGGACTAAACTTAGCACCACCACTTGCCATTTTACACATGGGCTTTGAGATTTCAGAAATTGCTATGGGCCTAGCCCATTAATTCTAACAATCCCCCACCAGATCTCAAATACCCATTTAGAGATTTGCCTTCTCTCACCACTTGTTTAATATACCAGTGTTTTAGCAGAGACTGTTAAGTTGAACTTCTGCCTAGAACTTTAAGCTACATCCATTCACAACTTGACAATGGACTATGCCTTGAATTGCTAGTTTTGTGTGAACAGGTTTCACTCAAAGTCTTAACCAGTACCTGACCGCCAGTAGGCTACCCCGCGATTTGGAGCTTATACGTCATACTCCCTGGTCTCTTCGTGAGTTTACTAGAGATCACCCAAATCTCATAGACTGCGACGTTTACAGTCAGAACTCATATAGGTGTGTTCTTTCAAGACTGCTCTGTAGGACAGCATCTTTGCTAATTATAGCCAATAGAACCACATTAAGGCATGTTGCCGACCTGCCTTACAGATCTGAGCCTTACAGCTCTGAGAGTTTTGCATCTTCACTTGGAGACGATAATAAGTTATTACTCTCCTCAGTTAACCAATAGCTTGTTCTTCCCAGATCCTAATTCACGGGATCTCCGATCACAAAGGTTGGGTTACTACTATGGTGTAACATCTATGGGTCTCATACCCATCTTCCTCGCTGCAATATCTATCACATTTCGTGATAGTCCCTTTGTAAAGGGATCTGCCAGGTTTTTGTCTGTTTGTATATACGTAACAGTTATTACTCCGGAGTTTCTCAACTTCCTGACAGACTTTAAACGTCTTTTCACGTGTCTTGATGACTTTGCATTATCTTTAGAATTGTTCACTTTAGCGATAACCGTTTGGTTATCACAATTCATAAGAATAGCTGGTACAGGTTTTTCAACAACCGGCAAGTCCATCAAGAGCTCACGCAGCCATTCTGCCTCAACAGTAGCTGTGTCCAAAGCAGTTAATTCTGCTTCCATAGTTGACCTCATCAATATGGTTTGCTTGCAAGACCTCCATGACACTGCGCCCCCACCATGAGTAAATACATACCCACTTGTTGCGTAAAGTACATCAACATCGGAGATCCAATTTGAATCACTATATCCTTCTAGCACAGCAGGATGCCCTGAATAAGCAATTCCGTAACTCATAGTACCTCTCAGATAGCGCAAGACCCTTTCTAGTGCATGCCAATGATCATCACCCGGGTTGGACATGAACCTACTCAGTTTGCTCACAGCAAAAGAGATATCTGGTCTTGTAGCGCTAGCTAAGTACATGAGTGAACCGACAATTTGAGAGTATCTTAATTGATCTCTCGTTTCTTTCTTGTTCTTTCTGAGTGTCACGCTGGGATCATAAGGTGTTGGAGAAGGCTTGCTATCCATAAAACCGAATCGGTTCAAGACCTTCTCAACATAGTGAGATTGCGTTAATGTAATCCCACTCTCATCCTTAATAAGTTTGATGTTTAGAATTACATCGGCTTCTCCCAGATCTTTCATGTCAAAACTTTTTGATAGAAAAGACTTGACCTCATTAATTGCATTAATGTTTGTCCCAAAGATCAGTATGTCGTCCACATACAAACATAATATGACACTATTGCCCCCACCATGGCGATAGTAAACACACCTATCAGCCTCGTTAATGACAAATCCTGCAGAAGTCAAAGTTCTTTCAAACTTCTCATGCCATTGCTTAGGTGCCTGTTTCAGACCATACAAAGATTTTAACAACTTGCACACCTTTCTCTCTTCACCCTTTACCACAAACCAGTCAGGCTGATCCATATAGATCTCCTCTTCCAACTCTCCATTGAGAAAAGCTGTCTTTACATCCATTTGATGAATGATAAGACCATAAGAGGCAGCCAAGGAAAGTAACACTCGAATGGTGGTCATTCTAGCAACGGGTGAATAGGTGTCAAAGTAATCTTCGCCTTCTTTCTGAGTGTAGCCCTTGGCCACTAGCCGCGCCTTGTACTTATCAATAGTACCATCAGGCTTTAGCTTCTTTTTGAACACCCACTTACAGCCCACAGGTTTACAACCATATGGTCTATCAGTTAGTTCCCAAGTTCCATTAGAAAGAATTGAGTCCATCTCATTATGAACAGCTTCTTTCCAATCATCTACATCCGGAGATGCATATGCTTCTGCAATCGTCTTGGGTGTGTCGTCCACAAGGTATACAATGAAATCATCACCAAAGGATTTTGCAATCCTTTGTCTCTTGTTCCTTCTAGGAACTTCATTGTTATCCTTCTCAAGGACTTCCTCATGTGATTGTTCGAAATATTCATCAGTTGTACTAGATTCAGGAATTATCTCAGAAGAAAATCTAGCAATGCTATGCATATCTTTCATAGGAAATATGTTCTCAAAAAATGTTGCATCACGAGATTCCATTATAGTATCAACATGCATATCAGGTACTTCAGATTTTACCACTAAAAACCTATAAGCAATGCTCCGTTGAGCATACCCTAGAAAGACACAATCCACTGTCTTTGGTCCAAGTTTGCGTTTCTTAGGAATAGGAATATTGACCTTTGCCAAACATCCCCAAGTGCGCAAATAATAAAGTGATGGTTTTCTCCCAACCCACTCCTCATAAGGGGTTTTCTCTTTATTATTGTTGGGAACTCTATTCAGGACATGACATGAAGTCAATAGAGCCTCCCCCCACCATGCCTTAGATAAACCAGCAGTGTCTAACATGGCATTCACCAAGTCAGTCAATGTGCGGTTTTTCCTCTCGGCCACTCCATTTGATTGAGGTGAATAGGGAGGCGTCCTCTCATGAATAATACCATGTTCCTCACAAAATTCATCAAAAACTTTTGGAAAATACTCTCCACCACGATCGGACCTAAGACGCTTGATCTTTCTCTCTAGTTGATTTTCAACTTCAGCTTTATAGATTTTAAAGTAGTCTAATGCTTCATCTTTAGTTTGCAACAAATAAACATAGCAAAATCTAGTCGCATCATCAATCAAAGTCATGAAATATCTCTTTCCGCCTTTTGTCAAGACACCATTCACAAAGATCAGAATGTATGAGTTCTAGAGGCGCCAAGTTTCTCTCCTCGGCAGCCTTATGAGGCTTTCGAGGTTGCTTAGATTGCACACAACTATGGCACTTAGAACCTTTGGCAACTGTGAAGTTCGGAATTAAACTCATGCTGGATAGCCGAGACATTAAACCAAAATTAATATGACATAAACGAGAGTGCCAAATACTTGCATCATCATTAACACTAGCACAAATTTGGTTTATTGACTTATTGCAAAAATCTGAAAGAGAAAAGCGGAACAAGCCTCCGCACTCATAGCCTTTTCCTATAAATTGTCCAAATCTTGACACGATTACTTTATTGGACTCTAAAACTACCTTAAATCCATCTCGACATAGAAGGGAGCCGCTAACTAGATTCTTATTCATAGTAGGGACATGCTGCACGTTCCTTAGTTGCACGATCTTTCCCGAAGTAAACTTCAGATCCACCGTGCCAATGCCACGAACAGAAGCATGTGATCCATTCCCCATTAGGACGGAAGAATCCCTTGCGACCTGATAAGAAGTAAACAGGGAGATGTCAGCACACACATGAACGTTAGCACCCGAATCAATCCACCACGAAGATGATTGAAATACTGAAAGCACAATAGGTAAATTACCATACCCATCAGTATTGCTAGCGGTCACCATGTTGACAGTCTTGGAGCTTGTTTTCCATCTGCGGTCTGCACGTTCAGGGCATTCCTTGGAAAAGTGTACAGGCTTCCCACAGGCGTAGCACTCTAGCTCAGCCTTGTTGAACTTCTTCTTCTTGAAGGTAGTAGTCTTGGTAGGCTTGTTAACAACAGGTTTATTCTTCCCTTTGTTCTTGTTCTGTGGGTACCTCTGCACCATGTTAGCAGTAGGCTGAACCTCACCTCCTTTTTCAGTGGTATCTTTAGCCCGAGCTTTTTCTTCAACATCAAGAGATGCAATCAGATTTTCAACTGATATCTCCTGTCTCTTATGCTTCAGAGTTATGGCGAAATTCCTCCATGAAGGAGGCAACTTTGCAATCATGCACCCAGCCATGAATTTGTTGGGTAGAACACATTTAAGGAGTTCAAGTTCCTTCACAATGCACTGTATCTCATGAGCTTGTTCAACCACAGAACGGTTATTCACCATCTTGTAGTCATGAAAACTCTCCATGATGTACAGTTCACTGCCTGCATCTGTTGCACCGAATTTTGCATTCAGTGCATCCCACAGAATTTTTCCGTCGTTTATGTGCATGTACACATCACACAGATGGTCAGCAAGAACACTCAGAATGCATCCCACAAACATAGTATTGGCTTCCTGGAATTTTCTCCGATCTTCGTCGGCCATTCCCTCTGGAGCACCAACACTAGCATGGAAAACTTTCAGAGCAGTAAGCCAGAGTGTGGTCTTCACCTGCCACCTCTTAAAGTGCACACCGGTAAACTTATCCGGCCTCAGTGCATCAGTGAATCCAGCCATAGTTAACTCAGGAAATTGCCTACAATTAGGTTTTTGGATTGTTGGAATATTAGGCAAGTTCATGATTAATTCCAGTAAATAATTCATGACTAGAAGAGATACTATACTAGCATGCAATAATCTAGCAAACTAGAAGAACAGCAAGACATGCATAACAGCAGCAAGCACGTAACAATAGCTGTAGAAGCAGACATGAACAAAGGATGTTGGACGTACTGATCGTTAGCTATTATGGGTGCGACAATGTTGATGACGATGTTGGCGACGATCTGCTGCTGACGGCGATGAATACGACGATGAGTAGCACCGCCCGACTTGGACGGAAGACGACCCGTGATGACGAATTTGAGCAGTCGCGCACAGCGCTTCCCAAAAACCTAATTCGTCCTCTCCCGGTGCAGGATCGCAAAGACGAACGGTTCCGGAGACCTGCTCTCCCACGCGCCGATGCACGCCGGCGTTTGGGATGGAGTAGACTACGATGGCGGCGCAAGTTGTGAGATGAGGCAAAACCCTAGGTTTTTTTCGGTGTGTCTCTGGCCGCGGCCGGTAGCTGTATATATATTAGGACCAGAGGCGGTATTGTGTCGCGACCACAATCCCAAACCGACTTGGTTTCTAATTCGTATACTTACCGGAGCCCCGCCCCGCCCCGCCCAGGCCAGGTAAGCGCCCCGCCCCGCCCCGCCCCGCCCCGCCCCGCCCAGGCCAGGCCAGGCGAGGCGAGGCGAGCGAGCGCGCGCGTGTGGTTTTCCCTTTCTCTTCTTACACACCACTTAGAGTGGTGGAGAGAACCCACTATATAAAGAGGTCCAACTCTTCTTCAACTTCCAAGGTGGGACTAAACTTAGCACCACCACTTGCCATTTTACACATGGGCTTTGAGATTTCAGAAATTGCTATGGGCCTAGCCCATTAATTCTAACATGAATAACATCACAGTGATGCTTGTCGTGTTGTGAGAGTACATCCTGTGATGGTAAGTAGCCCTAGGAATTCCAAGATGATCCAGCATAACATCAAAGATCCACCTGCCGAGGATTATGACAGTGTTGGGGAGGGGGGGTCTGAATTAAACAACAACAACAAAATAGGAAGTCAACACCACACATGGGTAAAGATCGCAAGAGTGTTACAACCGAACATTATATTTGTATAAAACAGAGGTACTGCTGGCATGTTTTACCTGAACAAGCAACCTTATTTTTTTGTTACTAGATGATGCAGGCCCCGGTGAATCATGCTCAAGTATCTTGTCACTGTCCATGGAGGTCAAGAAAATAGCAAACTGAAATACGATAGGTCAATGGTGTGTTTTAAATGAAGTGAACTATAGAAAACCAAATCATCAGGATCTGGAAGATGGTAATTCAAGAGTTATATAGCAGTAGCAGAGTTACAGTACTATGGTTCCAGACCAAAGCATCAATTAATACATGACTATCAGGATCTGACTACCAACACAATTTTAAACATCAGGAAAATAATCAAAGATGATGTCACCTGTGCCATTGTGCATCATTGGCCGCTGAATGCCAGCTGATAATACTCTCAGAGGTGCCTCACGTCGCTGATCGTGGAACTCTGTCCTAGCTTTAATGATAGGAGAGGAGGGTAACAGAATGGCTGGGAAACTTGCAAGGAAAAGCAATCAGAGAGACAGAGACAAATCTTCTTATGATCCTCATAAAGCATTACTAATAAGGAAAATCCATCAGAAAAAATAATACTAGGCTCCTCTTAAATTTGAAGAGATATTCTAACAAAGCAAAGAGACATTATAACTATAATTTGTGTTCTGAAGCATTTGAAAGAGATCATTTTATTCCCTTTTACCTTCTACATTATACCAATAATTAGTATTCTAGAGCATGTATCATTAAAGGGCAAGCAAGTTCTATTCGGTTAGTTCAAAACCACTTCAAGTAGTGATTTTGATAATGGGCTTATCCTGCAACAGATGTCCTCCCATCCTCCCATAAATTATTGTGGTAATTATGACAGAGTTATGAGAAAGCAGTTTGACATGTAGCCGCAAATAATTCCGATTCCTTTGACAGCAATGCAGGTTTTCGTGTCAGGTCTAGAACAGATCTTGAGGTTCCGTATGTCCCTTAGATTTCTCATTGATAAGAATTTCTTAGAAATGTTTCTTATACATTATTTTCCAATTAAAGATAAACATCAAGCATCTAGCACAATTTCAAGATTAAAGAGAAACATCAAGCACCTAGCCCAACAGGGCATTTAATTATATTTTTTTTAAGAATGTAGGATCATGGCAGTTTCAGTGAGTCACTCAAAAATATGTTATTTTGACTAACCAAAGAACATTTTAATTTCAACAGCAACATGCAATGATCATTTATATAACTTTTAGGTACTTATAGAAACATGTCCATTAACAAAGCAATGGTAATCTACATTCTGTATGAACTATACATTCTACCTAAAAAACAATTCATTCTGACCCGTGAGAAGCCATCATAAATAGAGTAGCAAATATACACCTTCATCATCAATGATGTATGGGTCATTGATCTTCGCTCCACATGCTCCAGTTCCTATGGAGTTTTAGAAATAGTTGAATCAGTCTGATGTATTTACCTATATATGCAATGTTGTCTAATTCTAATTCTTAATCCTTATCATTATTGTATACTGCACTTAATAATAGTGTCCTGGAAAAAGTAGGAGCATCTACATATGATACATCTCCATCGTATCTACTTTTCCAAACACTTTTGCCCCTGTTTTCGACTCTAACTTGCATGCTTTGAATGGAACTAACCCAGACTGGCGCTGTTTTCAGCAGAATTGCCATGGTGTTATTTTTGTGCAGAAATAAAAGTTCTCGGAATGACCTGAAACTCCACGGAGAATATTTATGAAATTAATAAAAAATACTGGCGAAAAATCAGACGTGGGGGTGGGCACTACCCCCTGGGCGCGCCCCCTGCCTCGTGGGCCCCCTGGTGCTCCTCCGACCTCAACTCCAACTCTATATGTTCACGTTCGGGGAGAAAAATCAGAGAGAATGATTCATCATGTTTTATGATACGGAGCCACCGCCAAGCCCTAATCTCTCTCGGGAGGGCTGATCTGGAGTCCGTTCGGGGCTCTGAAGAGGGGAATCCATCGCCATCGTCATCATCAACCATCCTACATCACCAATTTCATGATGCTCACCATCGTGCGTGAGTAATTCCATTGTAGGCTTGCTGGACGGTGATGGGTTGGATGAGATTTATCATGTAGTCGAGTTAGTTTTGTTAGGGTTTGATCCCTAGTATCCATTATGTTTTGAGATTGATGTTGCTATGACTTTGCTATGCTTAATGCTTGTCACTAGGGCCCAAGTGCCATGATTTCAGATCTGAACCTATTATGTTTTCATGAATATATGTGAGTTCTTCATCCTATCTTGTGAGTCAATAGTCACCTACTATGTGTTATGATCCGGTAACCCCGAAGTGACAATAATCGGGACCACTCCCGGTGATGACCATAGTTTGCGGAGTTCATGTATTCACTAAGTGGTAATGCTTTGGTTCGGTACTCTGTTAAAAGGAGGCCTTAATATCCCTTAGTTTCCAATAGGACCCCGCTTCCACGGGAGGGTAGGAAAAAAGATGTCATGCAAGTTCTTTTCCATAAGCACGTTTGACTATATTAGGAATACATGCCTACATTACATTGATGAACTGGAGCTAGTTCTGTGTCACCCTATGTTATAACTATTGCATGAGGAATCGCATCCGACATAATTATCCATCAGTGATCCAATGCATACCAGCTTTTCACATATTGATCTTTGCTTAGTTACTTTACCGTTGCCACTGTTACAATTACTACAAAACTCCTACTGTTACTTTTGCTACCGTTACCGTTACTTCCATACTGCTTTGCTACTAAATACTTTGCTGCAGATATTAAGTTATCCAGGTGTGGTTGAATTGACAACTCAACTGCTAATACTTAAGAATATTCTTTGGCTCCCCTTGTGTCGAATCAATAAATTTTGGTTGAATACTCTACCCTCAAAAACTGTTGTGATCCCCTATACTTGTGGGTTAACAAGACTATTTTATGGCGCCGTTGCCGGGGAGCATAGCTCTATTCTTTGAGTCACTTGGGATTTATATCTGCTGAACACTATGAGGAACTTGAAAGACGAGAAAACCAAGTTTTATCCCTCAACTACAAGGGGTGGTAAGGAACTGCCATCTAGCTCTACACTTGGTTCTCCTTCTATTTTGAGTAAACTTGTGACACCTAAACCTGCTTCTGCCATTAATTCTGATATGTCGCACGTTATTGATGATGCCACTTCTGCTATGCGTGAGATTATGATGAAACTACTTCTATGCTTGATAATACTGTGCTATTAGGTGAATTTCTTGATGAACAACTTGCTAGGGCTAGAGAGAATGAAATTATTGAAACTTATAATACTGATGAAAGTGATGATGAAGATTCTCCCCCTAGATATGAATTGCCTGTTGTGCCTAAGGGTTATGTTATGGATGAAGAAACTGATAGAGATTTTCTTGCTTGCAATGATAGATCTGATCTTAAGAAATTATTAGCTAAGCTGAAAGAAAAGTCTCTGGATGCTAGAATGATGTGGAACCCCGGCTCAGAGAAACTGAAACGCCTCGTATTCCAGCCCAGAGATCGAGGAGAAGTCTCTGGAATACGACACTGCTTGACATAGAACAAATCATCTCTTATTACAAGAATAAATACAAAGGTCTGATGTTACAAAGGATCACATCAGCACGGCGACACTACGCCTGCGATACTACACTTGCTCTATGCTAGCAGCGGAACAACTCTTAGCAGCGGAAATCTTCTAGCAACGGAACAACGACGACGGTGGTGAACTCCACTCCACAGGGACTCTGGCTGGGACACGATCTAGCTCGCACGAACGGAAACCACGACAAGAAATCAAGCAATCACGGCATTACTTCCAATCTGGCATGACATGCCAGGTCAGTACATTGAATGTACTTGCAAGCTCACAACAACCAAAAACATCAAGGCAAGACAACAACATAGCATTAAGCAGGTTAATTAAATTAACAGCTACCATGATACAACAGCAACTCCTAAGCATAAAATGAAGCTACTAAAATACTGATAAATCACCATCTTCGATCTCCATAACCATATCTTTCTTGGCTAACCGGCCAAGCAATATACCATCTCGATCACCTGGTGATCAAAACCAAACTGTAACCGTGATCCTTACGGCGATCACAATCAGACCAATAAATGGCCCGTGATCCTTACGGCGATCACAACCTGACCAATAAATGGCCCGTGATCCTTACGATGATCACAACCCGACCAATGAATGGCCCGTGATCCTTACGGCGATCACAACCACGACCAATACTTGGCCAATCTGTACTACTCCAAATATCCACATATCCATCACCTATAAGTCATTCCGTCAGGTGAGTGTTGATCGAACGATGTACCCTAGTACGAACCCATGCCCATAACCGAGGATGCGGCTATCGATAGGTTAAACATACACTCTGCAGAGGTAGCGCACTGTACCCACACCACAGAACCCATGGCCTCGCACTCCCATTCGGGTGGACCAACGGCGTTCCGACAAAACCGTTCTACTGCCATGACACTCTCCCGGCCACTCCGACTCACTCCCCTCTGGGCTAAGTCATGGGTGGCC
This sequence comes from Triticum aestivum, assembly GCF_018294505.1. Taxonomy (NCBI): domain Eukaryota; kingdom Viridiplantae; phylum Streptophyta; class Magnoliopsida; order Poales; family Poaceae; genus Triticum; species Triticum aestivum. The sequence goes on along the minus strand of NC_057798.1, from coordinate 755,778,224 downwards.
ACGTGTCTACCACAAGACACAACAACCACTAGGCCCGATCCACACTGGGACCCGCGCGCAAAAACATAACAACGGGCTCACAAGGTTATGCCTGCTTACCGGGCCAGGGTACAACACGCCCATAACCTTCCCTAGTTGGAGGCACCGGCGAGGCATGACAATAGACCGCATTAGGGCCGTCCCATACCGGCAAATGTGGTTGCACTGGAAAAGTCCAGTTCGGTGGCAACTGACTAACTTAATGACGGAATTTATCCCCAAAAATATAACCATGATAACTGATACTCCAATGTCAACCATGAAACTACAATCCAAGTCATAACAATATCCAACATAATCCAAGCATAATATCATCATCTCAAAATACTCCGAGGATAGCATAACACTACTATCATGATGAATCCGAAACAATAATCCTACTACTCCAATAACAAGAACAAGTTATCCAACTATGATCCACATGTAAACATCATCTCCAGAAATACTACTCCAAGCAACATAACATCAACTATCATCATGAAGATAATCATACTAACCACTAATAATCCAAAGGTAGCATGACATCCAAAGTAATACTCCAAAATATACTAACATATATCATCCTGAAACAAACATAATACCATCCACTAATACTCCAATGGCAACATGATACTCATCAACTACAAACATAACTCCTAGTAATCCAAACAATAGCATGTCAACAACAAGATCAAAATAATACTCCTAGAAAATGCCATGCACAAAGTCATGTTGCTAAAGCAATATTTTAAACAAGTTCAAAATGAATTAAACCATGTCACTGCATTATAGTGATGCAAATGGAGGGTGTGGCTTGCCTGAGGTGGGAGAAATCACTGGAAGAAAGTGCAAGAAGCTCGCGGAAAGAATCGCCGGAAATCATTCTCTTTCAGAGCGGGTGATTAAGGGCAGGGGAAAAATGGTCATTTTCAGTATGCTAAAACATAATGGAAGTGAAACCAACAGAAAGGGCTCGACGAAACGAAGAAGTAGGCTTTGGAATCACCTCATTTGGAGTTACGGATAAAAAGTTATGAGGGGTTGAAGTTCAGAGACTTTTCTGCAAAAATAACATCACAACCAAGTCCTTGAGTGGATAAGGCAGAAACGGGTTTTCAGAGGAGGAGCAGGGGAAGCGCGGCGCCGACAACGGCCTGGCTTGCTCCGGCCATCCCCCAACCGAGCGGATGGCACCGGTAGGTCCGGGACGAAGCGCCGCGTCCACTTGGGGCAGCAACGGCGACGGAGAAGACTGTGTGGCGCAGGGGCTTCGCAACTTCCGAGGACAGAGGTGGCGACCGAGCGGGGAGCACGCGGCTAGGGGCACTCCGGCGACGAGGGGAAGGATTAGGGAGGGTCACCAGAGCATGGGGAGGACGTCGGTGAGGTCAGGGAGAGGAGGGGTGGCTCAGGTCGGCCGAATTTGAGCGGAGCACCGAGGGGAGGCTTCAGCCATGGGAGGGCAATGGGAGCTCCTTGAGCTCGGGGAAGTGGCTAGGCAGGATTAGAGGAGGGTTGTGAGGCGGGTGGTGAGCTCGGAGAGGCTCGGGAAGGGCTTAAATAGCCGCGGGGTGAGGGGGCCGAGCTGGCACCGCCGCAGACGCGTGTCCGGCACCGCGGACGCGTGCTCGCGTGCATGAACTCAGGGGAAAACAACAGGGAGGGCACAGGGGAGAGCTCACGGGGAAGAGACAGCCAAGGGAGGGGCAGAGGAAAAGGCCGAGCACCATTAAAGCTCGGTCGGCCAAACTGCGCCCGTGGGCGCGCGGCGACGAGCGCTGATGGAGGGGCTGACGGAGGGGGAGAGGGCTCCAGGAGGACGGCGACGACGAGGCTGAGCCATTTGACACTTGGGGACAAGCCAGAACCAGCCGGAGCGGCGCTGTTGTTGCCAACAGTGGAGAGACCATCGTTTTGGCCGGCATATCCCGTGGTCACCACCGACAGCACGGGCTCTGGCTTCCTACTTAGTGCCAAACCTTGTCAGCGGTGTAGTCCTTCCAAGGTAGGTTGTAACTACGGTGGTAACTTGGTGAAAACGGCTACGGTTAAATGGTTATCACCCTCTGAAGTTTATTGCAGTAAACTTGGGTGAGCACTGGTGATCAACAGGAAGGCTTGATCATTTGGTCATATGGAGATGCTCAAAAAGTCTCATACCAATTGGCCAAGCCAAAATGGTACTTGCTTCACAAACATCTTTTCTGTCCAGAAACTTGGAATAATATTGGTGATCAAATGGATCATCAAAATGCTGCCAAATTGGGTGGAGAGATGTTTTATGGGTATAAGAATGATCCGGTAATTTATCAGGATTTTGGAAGCAATATAAAATATACTTGCTTCACAACCTGAAAATATTGCCAGAATCAAAGATTTGCTCCTGTGCTCACATAGGTGATTGGATGGGGCTGCAAATGTGTCGAGAGGGTTAGTATGAGCACATTAAGGAGTGTGCAAAAGTTCAACTCATTTGGGTACTCCTAGCTAGTACTTCCTTCACAAAGCCTTCTGTCTGACAGAAACTTTGAAAATTCACTGAGGAAGATTGGCTAGGCAAATAAATTTGAACTTGTGCGTGAGGCAATTATTTGGACATATAAACACGACCAAAAATGCTGGGAGCCACTAGGAAATATATAAATGACACTTCCTTCACAAAGTGCCATTCAGGGTAGAATAGAAAAACGAATATTGGTGAAATATTTTTGAACTGGCCAAGGCAATGTTTGGGCATATTTGAGCTATATCTGACCCAAAGGAATTATGAGAATTATTTGGGGATTTTTGGATGGACAGAAATATAGGTTGCTTCACAACCTAGGGCAGTAGGGTTATTCCTTTAATGAAAAAGGAATATTCCCTAGAAAAGAATTTTAGGGTTTGGTCAAGGAGTGAAGTGACATGATCTTGGCAAGGTTTTGAGAATGATGAGCCACTTGGGAGGAGGAATGAGGATGATTTCCCAGGTGACAAGGCCACATAACCACTCCAAAAAGAAAAACAGAGCAAAAACCAAATAAATCAAAAGAAAAAGAATAGGGCCAAAATCCAGGCTGTTACAAACCTCCCCCCCCTTAAATAAACCTCGTCCTCGAGATTTCGTTGCTCAGGGGACAAGTATGTCTTGAGGACATCGTTTCCAACTCGGGTATCCTTTTTCCTTTATTTATTGTTCCCACAAGAATTTTGGATGATCAACTTACCTTGCTCTGGGGTGGTTTGCTTCACCTTTCCCAAATTCTGACACGTCTTTGCTCATATACCAAATCTTTTTGTTGACTTGATTTTTCTCATGTCTGCAGTGATATCCAATGGATGTGAACATAGAATTTTTTATTTATTTTTGGTCACGAAACCTTTTTACTTCTGTCATGGGGTTGCTTCAAATAAATGCAGGCCTTCTGGTTTCAATAAATGCTAAGAATTATCATGGCCATCTTCTGATGGGATCTGACTGCTCGCAGGTGGCACTGTTTTATCTTGATTCATTTCTTTGGCTCAAGCATGAGATATGTACCTAAGATTTGACTGCCTTCTATCATGAGCAATATAATGGTCTATGGAGTTATAGCTGTGTCATACCTCAATTATTAACATCTTGAGACTGGCCCGACAGGGGCTGACGGACAAATGCTTTTCCTGATAGACTGACCATGTACTTGATTCCGTCGGTGAGTATACCGGGTTTGAGCTGATTGCTCACCTTTTGATTTTTCTCATGTGGTCGATATACCCATCTGTGGTAATAGACTGTGATATGCTTTAATACTGCCGCTAAAGTCAGACTGCTGAGGTTGCAAAGGAATCTTGAATCTGACAGAACAGACTTGGATATTCCACACTAACCGTGTCAAGCGGGTCAGCGGGATATGAAAAATCCTTGTAAATAGAGGAGGTCGCTGAGAGTATGCCTTTGTAGATCCATATGGGATTATGGCCTCCAACTGACTTGGGTATCCGGACCCTGATGGTCGCGCAAAAATCATCATACCCTTGCTTTCAGATTCATCCCTTTTATAGTCATGAGTTTCTTTGTCAGGATACTGTATTGAAATATCTTGGCCACACTTGTCCTTGATTCTTTGTATGACCATGGATGTGATTAATATTTTTGACATTATTCCTTGTGCTTTTTTTCCCGACCTGTGTCCGCACACGTATGACAGATACCCGGGGTTTGTAGCTTTACGGAGCTCATTGCTGAGACCAATAATACAAGAAGGTGACAAGATTTCATGATATCACTTTGTCAGTTGCGGGAATAATGACCTTGATGACCACTGTCAAGACTGGTGCTTCTGTGATGTCATCTCCAGATCTTGTCGATCCTAGTATTTCATGATATGTATTTCTGCTCATCTTTATTTTCCTTTGCCTGACTCGCGAGGTTGTGGGATTCTTACTTTTCTTAGGAATATCTGTTGGATCACTGTCGCATCTCATATGGGTGACTGATATGACTGGGGATACATGCTCACCATATATAAGAAGGATATGCCACTGATCACTCGATCCTTGCGGTAGGCATCTGTTTTGTGTGAATTTTACCTGTGACAAAATTATTGCAAATCTGGTCCTTGAGCGGTACTGCCATACATTGGCAACTCATCATATAATCTTTGAGGACGGTGTAATAGTATGATACTGACGCAGACTGAATGGCTTATGAGAGAAGCCATCCGAGTAGCTTGCTGAGGAAGACTTGTTCACTTCTGCTTAAATCTTTTGTCTGGGTATCTTGTAGAAGAAGGCTCTATAGCGTACACACGAAGCTTGCTCTGATTATTGTGCTGAAGAAGCATGAGTTCCGTATTTGAGAAGCTTCTCCTCGGGTCTGCTTGTTGAGAAAATTTCATTTCCGTCTGTCAGAAGATTTTACCGAGGTATCTTGCTGAGAAAGACTGGGTATCGTGGGCCAGAAATTGTTCACATATCATGCTGGGGAAAATTTGAGGAGCCTTGCAGCATAAATTTCTTCCGATAGCGTGTAGAAGAATATTGGGTTTCTTATATCCAAAACTTCATGCTGATATGCAGACTGAAATCCATACACATGCCCTTAATATTCTGAGGCTGATTATTTGCATGAGAAAAATAGTTTGATTGTCTTCCTTGAGCATACCACATTCTGACTTTATTTCAGATGATATCATATTTCAAGCATCATGCATTATTGATCCAAAACTTTGTATATGATCCATACCTTTGTCTGAAAATATACCATTAATCTTGTACCTGACTTGTCTTCCTACTGGCTGGATCATAAATGCTGTGAGGATTTTGCACTGATGGGGACTTGATGCTGATAATCAATTCAATACACCATTGGTATTCTGAGCAGATATTAATGCCATAATGCAGTTGACTGGGTAGACCAAAATGTTTAGCTGAGCTTCTTCCAAATATTTGAAATCCTTATTACTTCTTTGAGTCCGGTGTCGGTGGATGAGCAACTCTTTATAGGGAAAAAATAATGTAACCCCGGGGCCCAAAAAGAAAGGAGCAAAAGAAAACTCAACTAAGCAAAAGCACACAACAACAATCAATTCACACACAATCAATGACACATATTACTGCTAGTCACACAGTATGCATGCCTACTTAAGCACACAAATTTCACGGGATCTCCGGTTCTACGATCTAGCATACTATGATGATGTGCACAAGGACGAATAAATGTGTGGAAGAATTGGTGTAAACAGCGCTACACCAAGTGCTAGCTTAGCCAGGTGGCAACCTGAACTAGCTCGGAGGTGAGGACGTACTCGGTAATCATGCAGTGGGACACGAAGGTCGCACCCACATTATTATCAAGCAGATGGAAAAAGATCCGTACTCGTCCGAGAAATAGGATAGCGGGGAAAACTGAGGCTGCTGACATTGCCCTTTCTTGATAACTAAGATCATTAAGGGTTGCCAACGCGGCAAAATAAAAGAACGATCCAGGATAGAAACATGTCCATCACCGAAATGATAGACGGGACTGGAAGAAAGACATCGGCGAGATACCTGACCACCATTTTTGCAATCAGTGTCGGGATCACTTGGCATCACTCTGCTGGGACAGAGATGACACCAAACACCGAAAGAAAAAGGAACCGGGGAAATGCAAAGGCTGAGCTGTAGTGGATCCGAACCGATGCCAGCTACACTCACCAGATAAACCGTTATCACAAATACTAAGGCTATATGCATAATATGCAACAAACAAATGCAGCAACCAAATGCAATAAACAAGCCAGACTCTATACTACCGATTTCTACCGGTTTCTACCGCTCGCGCTGACTAGGGCGTCCTACAACCAGACCTGCTCTGATACCAAGCCTGTGGCACCCCGGTTCGGAAAAACCGGAACGCCCCGTATTCCAGCCCAGAGATTGAGGAGAAGTCTCTAGAATATGGCACTGCTTGACATAGAACAAATCAGATCTTATTACAAGAATAAATACAAAGGTCTTATGTTACAAAGGATCACATCAGCACGGCGACACTACGCCTGTGATACTACACTTGCTCTATGCTAGCAGCGGAACAACTCTTAGCAGCGGAAATCTTCTAGCAACAGAACAACGACGAAGGTGGTGAACTCCACTTCGCAGGGACTCTGGCTGGGACACGATCTAGCTCGCACGAACGGAAATCACGACAAGCAATCAAGCAATCACGGCATCACCTGCAATCTGGCATGACATGCCAGGTCAGTACATTGAATGTACTTGCAAGCTCACAACAGCCAAAAACATGAAGGCAAGACAACAACATAGCATTAAGCAGGTTAATTAAATTAATAGCTACCATGATACAACAGCAACTCCTAAGCATAATATGAAGCTACTACAATACTAATAAATCACCATCTCCGATCTCCATAACCATATCTTTCTTGGCTAACTGGCCAATCAATATACCATCTCGATCACCTTGTGATCAAAACCAAATTGTAACCGTGATCCTTACGACGATCACAACCCGAACAATAAATGGCCCGTGATCCTTACGGCGATCACAACCCGACCAATAAATGGCCCGTGATCCTTACTGCGATCACAACCCGACCAATGAATGGCCCGTGATCCTTACGACGATCACAACCACGACCAATACTTAGCCAATCTGTTAACTCCAAATATCCATATATCCATCACCTATAAGTCATTCCGTCGTGTGAGTGTTGATCGAATGGTGTACCCTAGTACGAACCCATGCCCATGACCGAGGACGCGGCTATCGATAGGTTAAACATACACTCTACAGAGGTAGCGCATTGTACCCACACCACAGAACCCATGGCCTCGCACTCCCATTTGGGTGGACCAACGACGTTCTGACAAAACCGTTCTACTGCCATGACACTCTCCCGGCCACTCCGACTCGCTCCCCTCTGGGCTAAGTCATGGCACTAGTAGAAAACGGACCTTTAAAACCGGTTTGTAAGGGCCTTTAGTGCCGGTTATGGAACCGGCACTAAAGTGTGGGCACTAAAGGCCCCCCCCTTTAGTACCGGTTCGGCACGAACCGGCGCTAAAGTGCCACCACGTGGCGTGAGCTCACGCCCTGGTATGGGGGACCTTTAGTACCGGTTGGTGTTACCAACCGGTACTAAAGGTTTTTTTTTTGAATTTTTTTTTTGAAAATTTTGGAAAAAAAATTGATTTTTTTTTCAATTTTCAATTTTTCTGAATTATTTGATAATTTAGTCTCTAATCACCACCTCTCTTAACTGCTCAAGTGTGGATCACTCATTCCAAATCATCTAACTTCCCGACCGGTCACCCATCCCTCTCACTACTCCAGCCCAAGCACACTTAACTTTCGGGTTCTATTCTCCTTCGTTTCCAAGTCTGCACTTGTTGTTTTCCTGACAATAGTAAGATGTTAATCCTATTAACCCTCAGGAGTTTAGCTTGAGCATGAAGTCACACATTTCACCGTTTGAGTTTGAAACTATTATTCTAAAAAAACAGTAATTATTTAGTAACGCTAATATTTCTTGAATAAGTTTGACCATAGTTTGACCATAGTTTGACCATAGTTTGACCATATTTGACCAAAATTCAAAAAATTGAAATAATTATTTAGTAACACTAATATTCTTGAATAATTATGTAGTAACATTAATACTTCTTGAATAAGTAGTTTGACCAGATTTAACCATTTTTTTAGAAAAACTGAAATTTGACCATATCTTTATTTCCTTTTGGAATTTGAGGATTCTAAAAAATTCCAAATAGGCCGTAGGCGGTCTCCATTGGATGCGGATTTTCGTGCTGAATTTTTTAATATTTTATACGTTTTTTTCCGACATCGTATGCAAAAGTTATAGCCGTTTTACATTTTCCCTACACTTTTTGCAAAACATGTCCAAATTTAAGTTTTCAAATTTTCCTAACTAGTAGATGTAGTAATATAACTACCTCTCGAAAGATTTTATTTTCTGAAGTTTTTATCATTTTCTTTTGATTTTTTCGAAACTGAAATGGCGCTACACGGGGGGGGGGGGGGGTAGAGTTTGAAAATTGCCCTATAGTGCCGGTTTGTGTCTTCAACCGGGACTATAGGTTAAGACTCTGTAGTGCCGGTTGGTGACGCAAACGGGTACTATAGGTTAGACCTTTAGTACCGGTTTGTGTCACAAACCGTCACTAAAGGGGCTCGTGGGGCCCTGGCCTGACGCCAGCCTGCCACCACCCCTTTAGTACCGGTTCGTGGCACGAACCGGTACTAAAGGTTCATTACGAACCGGCACTAATGCATAGCCATTCGAACCGGCACTATTGATCACATTAGTGCCGGTTTTTTTACAAACCGGCACTAATGTGCTTCACGTTTGACCCTTTTTCTACTAGTGTGGGTGGCCCCGTGTCTACCACAAGACACAATGACCACCGTCGTGGCCCGGTCCACACTGGGACCCGCGCGCAAAAACATAACAACGGGCTCACAAGGTTATGCCTGCTTACCGGGCCAGGGTACAGCACGCCCATAACCTTCCCTAGTTGGAGGCACCGGCGAGAGGCACGACAATAGACCGCATTAGGGCCGTCCCATACCGGTAAATGTGGTTGCACTGGAAAAGTCTGGTTCGGCGGCACCTGACCAACTTAATGACGGAATTTATCCCCAAAAATATAACCATGATAACTGATACTCCGACAACCATGAAACTATAATCCAAGTCATAGCAATATCCAACAAATAATCCAAGCATAATATCATCATCTCAAAATACTCCGAGGATAGCATAACACTACTATCATGATGAATCCGAAACAATAATCCTACTACTCCAATAACAAGAACAAGTTATCCAACTATGATCCACATGTAAACATCATCTCCGAAAATAATACTCCAAGCAACATAACATCAACTATCATCATGAAGATAATCATACTAACCACTAATAATCCAAAAGTAGCATGACATCCAAAGTAATACTCCAAAATATACTAACAGATATCATCCTGAAACAAACATAATACCAGCCACAAATACTCCAATGGCAACATGATACTCATCAACTACAAACATAACTCCTAGTAATCCAAACAATAGCTTTACAACAGCAAGATCAAAATAATACTCCGAGAAAATGCCATGCACAAAGTCATGTTGCTAAAGCAATATTTTAAACAAGTTCAAAATTAATTAAACCATGTCATTGCATTACAGTGATGCAAATGGAGGGTGTTGCTTTCCTAGGGTGGTAGAAATCACCGGAAGAAAGTGGAAGAAGCTCGCGGAAAGAATCGCCAGAAATCGTTCTCTTTCTGAGGGGGTGATTAAGGGCAGGGGAAAAATGGTCATTTTCAGTATGCCGAAACATAATGAAAGTGACACCAACAGAAAGGGCTCGACGAAACGAAGCAATAGGCTTTGAAATCACCTCATTTGGAGTTACGCATAAAAAGTTATGAGTGGTTGATGTTCAGGGACTTTTCTGAAAAATAACATCACAACCAAGTCCCTGAGTGGATAAAGCAGAAACGGGTTTTCAGAAATACACTTCCATTCAATGAAAACATACTCACCCAAAATACGCTTCCAGTTGCCACGTCATCAAAGGCGGGGCCGGGCGCGTGTGATGCTGACATGCGGGTCGCACGGGCTGTGGGGCCCGTCACTTATCCACGTGGGTCAACGTGCAACGGCGGGACCGGCCGCCTGGGTCGCTGCCAGGTGGGGTCCTGGGCGACACAGGGTCCACCAGGCGTGGCATCTCCTTCCTCCTCCCTCTGTCCCGATCGAGACAGAGGAGGAGCAGGGGAAGCGCGGCGCCGGCGACGGTCTGGCTTGCTCCAGCCATCCCCCATACGAGCGGATGGCACCGACAGGTCCGAGACGAAGGGTTGCATCCACCTGGGGTAGCAATAGGGACGGAGAAGACTGCGTGGCACAGGGGCTTCGCGGTGGCCGAGGACAGAGGCGGTGACCGAGCGGGGAGCACGCGGCTAGGGGCACTCCGGCGACGAGGGGAAGGATTGGGGAGGGTCACCGGAGCATGGGGAGGACGTGGGTGAGGTCAGGGAGAGGAGGGGTGGCTCGGGTCGGCCGAATTTGAGCGGAGCACCGAGACGAGGCTTCGGCCATGGGAGGGCAACGGGAGCTCCTCGAGCTTGGGGAAGTGGCTAGGCAGGACTAGAGGAGGGTTGTGAGGCGGTTGGTGAGCTCGGAGAGGCTCGGGGAGGGCTTAAATAGCCGCGGGGCGAGGGGGTCGAGCTGGCACCGCCGTAGACGCGTGTTCGGCGCTGCAGACGCGTGCTAGCGTGCATGAACTCGGGGGCAAACGACGGGGAGGGCAAAGGGGAGAGCTCACGGGAAAGAGACAGCCAAGGGAGGGGCAGAGGAAAAGGCCGAGCGCATTAAAGCTTGGTCGACCATAGTGCACCCGTGGACGCGCAGTGACGAGTGCTGACGGAGGGGCTGACGGAGGGGGAGAGGGTTCCAGGAGGACGGCGACGACGAGGCTAAGCTGTTTGACACTTGGGGACAAACCAGAACTGGCCGGAGAGGCGCTGCTGTTGCCAACACTGGCGAGACCACCATTTTGGCAGGCAAATCCTGTGGTCACCACCGACAGCATGCGCTCTAGCTTCCTACTTAGAGCCAAACCTTGTCAGCGGTGTAGTACTTCCATGGTAGGTTGTAACTATGGTGATAACTTGGTGAAAACGGCTACGGTTAAATGGTTATCACCCTATGAAGTTTACTGCAGTAAACTTGGGTGAACACTAGTGATCAACACGAAGGGTTTTGGGAGCAATGGAGTTGTCTGTGAGGTTGAGATAACGAAGGACTTTCATCCTGGTAAGTTTGACGAGAAATGTTCCAAGAATGAATATAGTTGCTTCACAACTGCATTTTAGGTCCAGAAATGAAGATCAGCAAGATGCACTCACATGGAGTGTCAACTTGAGCTCAAATTGAGCAAGGCTTGATCATTTGGTCATATGGAGATGCTCAAAAAGTCTCATACCAATTGGCCAAGCCAAAATGGTACTTGCTTCACAAACATCTTTTCTGTCCAGAAACTTGGAATAATATTGGTGATTAAATGGATCATTGAAATGATGCCAAATTGGGTGTAGAGATGTTTTATGGGTATAAGAATGATTTGGTAATGTATTAGGATTTTTGAAGCAATATAAAATATACTTGCTTCACAACCTGAAAATATTGCCAGAATCAAAGATTTGCTCCTGTGCTCACACAGTTGATTTGATGAGGCTGCAAATTAGTGGAGAGGGTTAATAACATTAAGAAGTGTGCAAAAGTTCCACTCATTTGGGTACTCCTAGCTAGTACTTCCTTCACAAAGCCTTCTGTCTGACAGAAACTTTGAAAATTCACTGAGGAAGATTGTCTAGGAAAATAAATTTGAACTTGTGCATGAGGCAATTATTTAGACATATAAACATGACCAAAAAGGTTGGGAGCCACTAGAAAAAATATAAATGAAACTTCCTTCACAAAGTGCCATTCAGGGCAGAATAGAAAAAGGAATATTGGGGAATTATTTTTGAACTGGCCAAGGCAATGTTTGGGCATATTTGAGCTATATCTGACCCAAAGGAATTATGAGAATTATTTGGGGATTTTTGGATGGATAGAAATATAGGTTGCTTCACAACCTAGAGTAGATAGGGTTATTCCTTTAATGAAAAAGGAATATTCCCTAGAAAAGAATTTTAGGGTTTGGTCAAGGAGTGAAGTGACATGATCTTGGCAAGGTTTTGAGAATGATGAGTCCCTTGGGAGGAGGAATGAGGATGATTTCCCAGGTGACAAGGCCACAGAACCACTCCAAAGAGAAAAACAGAGCAAAAACCAAATAAATCAAAAGAAAAAGAAAAGGGCCAAAATCAAGGCTGTTACAAATGAAATATGACCCTGCTTTTGCTACTTCACCTACTTGTGTTACTGATAAGGATTATTATTTCTCTGTTAATCCTGAGATAATTACTTTGGTTGAATCTGATCCTTTTTATGGCTATGAATCTGAAACTGTTGTGGCACATCTTACTAAGTTTAATGATATAGCCACCCTATTCACTAATGATGAGAAAACTTGTTACTACTATATCCTTAAATTATTTCTGTTCTCACTAAAGGGTGATGCTAAAACATGGTTTAATTCTCTTGATCCTGGTTGTGCGCGTAGTCCCCAGGATATGATTTATTACTTCTCTGCTAAATATTTCTCGGCTCATAAGAAACAAGCTGCTTTAAGGGAAATATATAATTTTGTGCAAATTGAAGAAGGGAGTCTCCCATAAGCTTGGGGGAGGCTTCTCCGATTACTTAATGCTTTGCCTGATCATCCTCTCAAGAAAAATGAAATACTTGATATCTTTTATAATGGACTAACCGATGCTTCTAGAGACCACCTGGATAGTTGTGCTGGTTGTGTTTTCAGGGAAAGAACTGTTGATCAAGCTGAATTGTTATTGAATAATATGTTGACTAATAAAAACAATTGGACGCCTCCTGATCCAACTCCTAAGCCAACTCCGAAGAAAAGGGGTATTCTATTTCTCAGTCTTGAAGATATGCAAGAGGCAAAGAAATCTATGAAAGAAAAGGGTATTACAGCTGAAGATGTTAAGAATTTACCGCCTATTGAAGAAATACATGGTCTTGATAACCCGACACAGGTAGTAAAGGTAAATTCTCTCTATAGATTTGATGAAGGTGATATTCCTTGTTATAAGTCTGCTAGCCAATGCTTGGATGAGTTTTATAATTTTATTGTTAAACAAGGAAACTTTAATGCTTATGTTGGTAGACAATTGAAACACAATGCTTATATGATTGAACACTTGAGTGAGTATATGTGTAGAGTTAAAGGTGAACTTAAACTCATTTGTAAACATGCTTCTATGGTTACCACTCAAGTAGAACAAGTGCTTAAAGCTCAAAATGATTTTCTCAATTAATTAAATAATAAGAAGAATGATAATGCTGTTAGAGTCGTGACTAGAGGGGGTAAAATGACTCAGGAACCTTTGTATCCTGAGGGCCACCCTAAGAGAATTAAGCAAGATTCTTAGAGAACTAATGTTGATGCACCTAGTCCTTCTAAAAAGAAGAAAAAGAAAAATGATAGGACTTTGCATGCTTCTAGTGAACCTGTTGTAGACACACCTAAGAATCCCAATGATATTTCTATTTCTGATGCTGAAACACAATCTGGTGATGAACATGAACCTAGTGATAATGTTAATGATAATGTTCATGTTGATGCTCAACCTAGCAATAACAATGATGTAGAGATTGAACCTGTTGTTGATCTTGATAACCAACAATCAAAGAATCAATGTTATGATAAAAGAGACTTCATTGCTAGGAAGCACGCGGTAAAGAAAGAGAACCATGGGTTTAGAAACCCATGCCTTCTCCTCCTAAACCATCCAAGAAAAAGGATGATGAGGATTTTGAGCGCTTTGCTGAAATGATTAGACCTATCTTTTTGCGTATGCGTTTTACTGATATGCTTAAAATGAATCCTTATGCTAACTACATGAAAGATATTGTTACTAATAAAAGAAAGATACCGGAAGCTGAAATTTCCACCATGCTTGCTAATTATAGTTTTAAGGATGGAATACCCAAGAAACTTGGAGATCCAGGAGTACCAACTATACCATGCTCCATTAAAGGAAACTATGTCAAAACTGCTTTATGTGATCTTGGAGCCGGAGTTAGTGTTATGCCTCTCTCTTTATATCGTAGACTTGATTTGAATAAGTTGACACCTACTGAAATATCTTTGCAAATGGCTGATAAATCAACTGCTATACCTGTCTGTATTTGTGAGGACGTGCCTATTGTGGTTGCAAATGTTACTATTTTAACGGACTTTGTTATTCTTGATATTCCCAAGGACGATAGTATGTCAATTATCCTTGATGGACCCTTTTTGAATACTGCAAGAGCTATTATTGACTGCAACAAAGGCAATGCCACTTTTCATGTTAATGGTAATGAGCATACGGTACACTTTTCGAGGAAACAACCTCAAGTCCACAGTATCAATTGTATTGGAAAATTTTCAACGATTACTATTGGAGGTTTTGAATTTCCTCTTCCTACTATCAAGAAAAATATGATATTATTATTATTGGGGATGTACATATCCCCGTTGAGGTAACCTAGTGTTATTCAAAATTTCTCTGGTTTCATGCGATTCAGAATGAGTTTGTTAACAAGACTTGATCAACCTTGTTAGTGGATTCCTTTTGATCAGCATGAGATGGATAAAGTTAGAAATCACAACTCTATGTACCCTCCTTTTCCTTTTGATCAGCATGAGATGTATTTTTCTGTCTGTTTTCTGATTTATCTGTGCAATAAAAAATACACTAAAAATAAAAGTTCTCCAAATGCCCTGGAAATGAAATATGATTTTTTCTAGAATATTTGAGAATAGTTGGCACTGAGAACACATCAGGGGGAGCCAACACCTGGCCACGAGGGTCCAGGGCACGCCCACCCCCCTGGGCGCGCCCCCTGCCTCGTGGGCCCCTGGTGTCCCCCCTCCACTTATTCCAGCACCCACACACTCCTTCTTCCTCCCAAAAATAACCAACCAGCTAAAGCACGAGTTCTAGCTCATCTTGCTGCCGTTTTCGATCTCCTTGCTCAAAGCTCCACTCACAAAACTGCTTTGTTGGATTGTTCTTCGGTATGTGACTCCTCCAATGGTCCAATTAGTTTTTGTTTTATTGCTTTATTCATTGCAAATTTTTGCTGCTAAGGTGACCCTGTTCTTGAGCTTGCTCGTCAAATTTATATGGTCCCAAGTAGTTCTAATGCATGATATAGTCTCTAGGCACTTGTGAGAGTAGTTGCTATCAATTTTATTGAGTTTGGTTAACTTTTATTTTGAGTTCCTAAAAATTTCAGAAAATTATGAAGAGATTTTTGAGGGGCTCTTCGAGCCGAAGCTCGAAGGATAAGCAAAGTGAAGAGGATAAAAATCCCAAATATAATCTCCCTCGCACCGCAGAAGTTCGGCCGTATGAATGGCCTTGTCATGAGTTCTTGGGAGCAACCGGGATTCATGATGATTTTCATTATTTGGATGAGAATGCAGGCCTCACCGACTTCCTCCACGACCAACTCGATCAGTATCTCCTACTCACTAATATTTTTGTGCAAATTTTTTACTTTCATGCTAGGAAATGACCACCTTCAGTGGAGTTTCATTTATATGATGAGGTTAAGGAGATGTCACTATATGATTTTTGTGGGGTTTGCAAGATACCCTTTGTGGGTAGCATAGAGGAACCACATCGTAGTGATGCGGATGGATTCATTGATATGATCGATGTAGGGGGGACGAGGAAGGTTTCCGATGCAAGAATTACTAGCATACATTTCCCTGTTCTATGTTACTTTGCAACATTTGCTAGTAGATGTTTAATTGGTCGCGAGAACTGTGGAAACCTTAGTGCCCCTGATATTATTATTTTGCGCCATGCTGATACGTCTCCATCTATCTACTTTTCCAAACACTTTTGCCCTTGTTTTGGACTCTAACTTGTATGATTTGAATGGAACTAACCCGGACTGACACTGTTTTCAGCAGAATTGCCATGGTGTTGTTTCATGTGCAGAAAATAAAAGTTCTCGGAACGACCTGAAACTCCACGGAATATCTTAGAATAAATAATAAAAAATCCTCACTAAAGATGAAGACCAGGGGGCCCACACCCTGTCCACGAGGGTGGGGGGTGCGCCCCCCCTGGGCGCGCCCCCTACCTCGTGGGCCCCCTGGTGGCCCTCCGACGCCAACTCCAACTCCATATATTGGCTTTCGGGGAGAAAAAAATCAGAGAGAAGAAATCATCGCGTTTTACAATACGGAGCCGCCGCCAAGCCCTAATCTCTCTCGGGAGGGCTGATCTGGAGTCCGTTCGGGGCTCCGGAGAGGGGGATTCATCGCCGTCGTCATCATCAACCATCCTCCATCACCAATTTCATGATGCTCACCGCCGTGCGTGAGTAATTCCATCGTAGGCTTGCTGGACGGTGATGGGTTGGATGAGATTTATCATGTAATCGAGTTAGTTTTGTTAGGGTTTGATCCCTAGTATCCACTATGTTCTGAGATTGATGTTGCTATGACTTTGCTATGCTTAATGCTTGTCACTAGGGCCCGAGTGCCATGATTTCAGATCTGAACCTATTATGTTTTCATGAATATATGTGAGTTCTTGATCCTATCTTGCAAGTCTATAGTCACCTACTATGTGTTATGATCCGGCAACCCCGAAGTGACAATAATCGGAACCACTCCCGGTGATGACCTTAGTTTGAGGAGTTCATGTATTCACTATGTGCTAATGCTTTGTTCCGGTTCTCTATTAAAAGGAGGCCTTAATATCCCTTAGTTTCCAATAGGACCCCGCTGCCACGGGAGGGTAGGACAAAAGATGTCATGCAAGTTCTTTTCCATAAGCACGTATGACTATATTCGGAATACATGCCTACATTACATTGATGAACTGGAGCTAGTTCTGTGTCACCCTATGTTATGACTGTTACATGATGAACCACATCCGGCATAATTATCCATCATTGATCCGGTGCCTACGAGTTTTCCATATACTGGTTCTCGCTTATTTACTTTTCCGTTGTTACTGTTACAATCACTACAAAATACTAAAAACATTATTCTTGCTGCCTTTACTTTTGTTACCGTTACCACAACTATCATATTACTTTGCTACTAAACACTTTGCTGCAGATACTAAGTTTCCAGGTGTGGTTGAATTGACAACTCAGCTGCTAATACTTGAGAATATTCTTTGGCTCCCCTTGTGTCGAATCAATAAATTTGGGTTGAATACTCTACCCTCGAAAACTGTTGCAATCCCCTATACTTGTGGGTTATCAAGACCTTTTTCTGGCGCAGCATAGCTCTATTCTTTGAGTCACTTGGGATTTATATCTGCTGGACAGTATGAAGAACTTGAAAGACGCTAAGACCATGATTTTGCCCTCAACTACGAGGGGAGGTAAGGAACTGCCATCTAGCCTTGCACTAGATTCTCCTTCTATTATAAGTAAGCTTGCGACACCTAAACCTACTACTGCTATGAATTCTGATATGTCACATGTTATTGATGATGCCACTTCTGCTATGCATGATACTTATGATGAAACCACTTCTATGCTTGATACTACTGTGCCCCTTGGTGAATTTCTTGATGAGCAAATTGCTAGGTCTAGAGAAAGAGAAATTATTACACCTGAATACAATGATGAGAGTGACGAGGAAAATATGCATCCTATTCCTGAAGGTTATCTTTTTGATGCAGAATCTTCTGCCGCTATTTTTGCTTGCCAGGATAGATATGAACTTAAGAGGTTGCTAGTTAAATGGAGTAAAGAATCTTTTAGAGATAGAATGAGACCCGACCCTGCTTTTGCTACTTCACCTATTTGTGTTCCCGATAAGGATTATTATGATTTTTCTATTGATCCAGATATAATTACTTTGGTTGAATCTGATCCTTTCTATGGCTATGAATCTGAAACTATTGTGGCACATCTTACTAAGTTGAATGATATAGCTGCCCTGTTTACTAATAATGAGAGATCGCGCTACCTTTATTTACTCAAAATATTTCCGTTCTCATTAAAGGGTGATGCTAAGATATGGTTTAATTCTCTTGATCCTGGTTGTGTGCAAAGTCCCCAGGATATGATTTATTACTTCTCTGCTAAATATTTCCCTGCTCATAAGAAACAAGCAGCCTTGAGGGAAATATATAACTTTGTGCAAATTGAAGAAGAGAGTCTCCCACAAGCTTGGGGGAGGCTTCTCAAGTTACTTAATGCTTTGCCTGATCATCCTCTTAAGAAACCTGAAATACTTGATATCTTTTATAATGGACTAACTAATTCTTCCAGAGATTACCTGGATAGTTGTGCTGGTTTTCTTTTCAGGGAAGAACACCGGATGAAGCTGAAATTCTATTGAACAATATGTTGACAAATGAAAATAATTGGGCACCTCCCGAGCCAATTTCTGAGCCAATTATTGAGCCTATTCCTAAACCAACTCCGAAGAAGAGAGGTGTTCTATTTCTTAGTCCTGAAGATATGCAAGAGGCAAAGAAATCTATGAAAGAAAAAGGTATTAAAGCTGAAGATGTTAAGAATTTACCTCCTATTGAAGAAATACACGGTCTTAATTTACCGCCTGTTGAAGAAGTATATGATCTCAATTACTTATTTACTGAAGAACCTCCCAATATCCCGACACAGGTAGTAAAGGTAAATTCTCTCTATAGATATGATAAAGCTGAAGTCCCCCCTACTAAAATTGCTAGTCAGTGCTTGGATGAGTTTGATAACTTTATGTTTAAGCAAGATGACTTTAATGCTTATTTTGGTAGACAATTAAAACACGATGCTTATATGATTAAACGCTTGGGTGATTATATTGCTGATATTAGAGGTGAACTTAAACTTGTTAGCAAACATGCTTCTATGGTTACCACTCAAGTAGAACAAGTACTTAAAGCTCAAAAAGAAGTGCTTGATGAAATGAATAGTAAGAGAAATGATTATGCTGTTAAAGTGGCTACTAGAACCGGTAGAATGATTCAGGAACCTTTGTATCCTGAAGGCCACCCTAAGAGAATCGAGCAAGATTCTTAGAGAAATGATATTGATGTACCTAGTTCTTCTAAAAGGAAGAAAAAGAAAAATGATAGGACTTTACAAACTTCTAGTGAACCTATTGCTGAGCCACCTGAGAATCCAAATGATATTTCCATCTATGATGCTGAAACACAATCTGGTAAATAACATGAACCTAGTGAAAATGTTAATGATGATGTTCATGATAATGCTCAACCTAGTAATGATAATGATGTAGAAGTTGAACCTGCTGTTGATCTTGATAACCCACAATCATGGAATCAACGCTATGATAAAAGAGACTTCATTGCTAGGAAACATGGTAAAGAAAGGGAACCATGGGTTCAGAAACCCATGCCTTTTCCTCCAAAACCATCCAAGAAAAAGGATGATGAGGATTTTGAGTGCTTTGCTGAAATGATTAGACCTATCTTTTTGCGTATGCGATTAACTGATATGCTCAAAACAAATCCTTATTCTAAGTATATGAGGGATCTTATTACTAATAAAAGAAAGATACCTGAAGCTGAAATTTCCACCATGCTTGCTAATTATACTTTTAAGGGTGGAATACCAAAGAAACTTGGAGATCCCGGAGTACCTACTATACCATGCTCCATTAAGAGAAATTATGTTAAAACTGCTTTATGTGATCTTGGAGCCGGTGTTAGTGTTATGCCTCTCTCTTTATATCGTAGACTTGACTTGAATAAGTTGACACATACTGAAATATCTTTGCAAATGGCTGATAAATGAACTGCTATACCTGTCGGTATTTGTGAGTATGTGCCTACTGTGGTTGCAAACATTACTATTTTAACGGACTTTGTTATTGTTGATATTACCGAGGATGATAGTATGTCTATTATTCTTGGAAGACCTTTCCTTAATACTGCAGGGGCTGTTAGTTGATTACAACAAAGGCAATGTCACTTTTCATGTTAATGGCAATGAGCACACGATACACTTTTTGAGGAAACAACCTCAAGTTTATAGTATCAACTCTATTGGAAAATTCCATCGATTATATTCGGAAGTTTTGAATTTCCTCTCCCCACTGTCAAGAAAAAGTATGATATTCTTATTGTTGGGGATTTTCATATCCCCGTTGAGGTAACTTAGTGCTATTCCAAATTTCTTCGGTTCCGTGTTAATCAGAATGAGCTCGTTAACAAGACTTGATCAACCTTGTTAGTGGATTCTTTTTGATGAATATGAGATGGATGAAACTAGAAGCACAACCTTCTATACCCTCTTTATATTTTCTGTTATTCAGTAGAAATAAAGTAAAATAGTATTTTTCTATCTGTTTCCTGACTTATCCGTGCAATATAAAAATATCCCTAAAATAAAAGCCCTCAGATTGCCATGCCAATTTAATATGATTTTTTCGGGAATATTTAAGAATTTACTGTGCAGAAATCACCGCGGGGGGAGCTGCCACCTCGTCACGGGTGGAGGGCGCGCCTTACCCCCCCTGGGCGCGCCCCCTGCCTCGTGGGCCCATGGTGGCCCTCCTCCACTTATCCCTGCACCCATCTTCTTCCTCTGCCTCACACAAACACGAAAAACCAACTCAAGCACGAGTTCCAGCCCCCGTTGCTGTGATTTTTGATCTCCTTGCTCAAAGCACCTCTCGCAAAACTGCTTGGGGAGATTGTTCCTTGGTATGTGACTCCTCCATTGGCCCAATTAGTTTTTGTTCTAGTGCTTTATTCATTGCAAATTTGTGCTGCATAGTTGACCATGTTCTTGAGCTTGCATGTCAAATTTATATGGTTCCAAGTAGTTCCAATGCTTTATATAGGCTCTAGGCACTTGTAGGAGTTGTTACTATCAATTTTATTGAAGTTGGTTCACTTTTATTTGAAGTTACTAAAAATTTCAGATTGTTTCAGAAACAATGAAGAGATTTTTGAGGGGCTCATCGAGCCGAAGCTCGAAGGAGAAATAAAAGGAAGAAGAGCAGAAGCCCAAACTTAATTTTCCTCGCAACGCGGAGGTCCGGTCATGTGAATGGCCTTCCGATGACTTCTTGAGGAGAGCCGGGATTTACGAAGATTTATATTTATTAATTGAGAATGCTGGCCTCACCGACTTCCTCCACGACCAACGTCATCAGTATCTCTTACTCACAAATACTTTTGTGCAAAATTTCTACTTTTTCCCTAAGAGTTCACCTCCATCGGTAGAATTTCATTTATATGACGTTGTTAAGAGGATGCCATTAGCTGGATTTTGTGAGGTTTGCAAAATAGCTTTTGAGGGCACCTTGGATGAACCACACCATAACGAAGTAGAAGCTTTTATTAACACTATCACGGTGGGAGAAACTAGGAAGGTTTCTGATGCAAGAATCACTAGCATACATTTTCCTGTTTTACGCTACATCGCCTTATTTGCTAGTCATTGCTTGATAGGGCGCGGAAACTGTGGAAACCTTAGTATTCCTGATGTTATCATTTTGTTCCATGGTTTATACCAAAATAACTCTGTTAGTATGGGTGGAATTGTTGCTAGGCCGTTAAGTCTGAACCGTACTAAAGGCCCCATCTTTGGAGGCATTTATGCCTCACGCCTAGCTGAACATTTTGAAATACCTATTAGGCATGAGGAGAAAGAGGAAACATCGCTGCCTCGTGCTTATTTAGATTATAGGAGTATGACAGCGCATGACTTTCTTGTTAAAAGTCGCGAAGGGGAGCTCAAATATAAATTGTACTGTGATAAACATGACCCTGAGACTATTACTTTGCCTGCTCCCTCTTTGTTTAACTTGTCTGCAGGTCCTCACATCGTTCTGTGGGCGGCCATTTAAGCCTATCGAAATCCTGCACCCGCCCCGGAACCGGAGCCACAAGATGAGCCTCCATGACTATCTGTTTATTCTTGGGATCCAGAGGAGGCTACCAGCCAGTGGCAGCTAGAGCCTTCTTTGTCACAGTATGACCCTAGCTTCACCTACGGGTATCCGCCAGGCCATCCCTGGCAATAGACCAACTTAGGCCAAAAGCCTAAGCTTGGGGGAGTACGTATTTCCCATTGACATTACATTTATGTTCACACACAATCATTGCTAGATGTCGGTGTTCATACTCTTTCACTGTAATATCCATGCTAGTTTATTTTCTTTTTCCTGCTTTCTTCTTGTGTGTTTGATGAACCTTAAGAAAACCAAAACAAAAAAATTTAGTAGTAGTTTATTTCTTTGCTGTAGTAATTAAAAAGGAAAACCCAAAAATATTTCCCGTTCTTCTTTTGCTTGTTGGGAGATTTCCCGTGTAAATAGTTTTGATTTCTTTTCTTTTCTTTCCTTTTCTTTAGGGGTCAGTAGGGGATGACCATGATTAAATTGTTGAAGTGGCTCTTATTTGCATGATTGTTTATTTAACTTAGAGCCCATATTACTTGTCTTCTCTCTTGAGTTGAATGCTTGCAGATTCCATCTTAGTCCAATGCACGTGCACTCTTATTATTATTCACATCGTTCGGTCATGCAACTGAAAGGCAATAATGACGATATATGATGGACTTATTGGGATGAGAAAAGCTGGTATGAACTCGACCTCTCTTGTTTTTGTAAATATGATGATTCATCGTTCCTGAGTCAGCTATTATGAAGTAAGCATATTTGCAATGACATTTAGAGATTATAGTTGCTTGTGCCATGTTTGATTAGCTATGAGTTATAATGGTTTACCTTGCGTGCCAACATGCTATTAGAATGATTATGATGTGGTATGATGGGATGGTATCCTCCTTTAAATGAATTGAGTGACTAGACTTGGCACATGTTCACGCATGTAGTTGAATCAAATCAACATAGCCTTCATGATATTTATGTTCATGGTAGATTATATCCTACTCATGCTTGTATTCGGTGTAAATTAATTTTGATGCATGTTTACGACTGTTGTCGCTCTCCCAGTTGGTCGCTTCCTAGTCTTTTGCTAGCCTTCACATGTACTAAGCGGGAATACTGCTTGTGCATCCAAACTCTTTAAACCCCAAAGTTGTTCCATATGAGTCCACTATACCTTCCTATATGCGGTATTTACCTGCCGCTCCAAGTAAATTTGTATGTGCCAAACTCCAAACCTTCAAATGAAATTCTGTTTTGTATACTCGAGCAGCTCATGTTCCAACTAGGGATGTCCTTATCTTCCATGTTAGGCGGTTATTCTCAAGAGGAGTGGACTCCGCTCCTCATTCACGAAAAAATGGCTGGTCGCCGGGATGCCCAGTCCCATGCTTTATGCAAACTAAATCAAAATAATTGCAAACAAAACTCCCCTTGGGACCCGTTGAATGTTGGAGGCACTCGTTGTTTCGAGCAAGCCATGGATTGATGCTTGTGGAGGAGGGGGAGTATAAACTTTACCATTCTATTTGGGAACCGCCTATAATTTGTTTAGCATGGAAGATATCGTCATCTCATAGTTGTTGCGTTGACAACAAAAGTATGCTGCTCAAAATGTTATTAAGTCTTTATTTTTAAACCGAGCTCTGGCACCTCTACAAAACCCTGCTTCCCTCTGCGAAGGGCCTATCTATTTACTTTTATGTTGAGTCATCACCCGTCTTATTAAAAAGCATCCGCTGGAGAGCACACTGTCGTTTGCATTCATTATTATTGGTTTATATTGGGTATGACTTGACTGGATCTCTTTTACCATGAATTACAATGTTTAGTCAGTCCTTGATCTTTGAAGGTGCTCTGCATTTATGTTTTGCGGTCTCAGAAAGGGCTAGCGAGATACCATTTCGTTATATCATGTTATGATTATTTTGAGAAAGTGTTGTCATCCGAGTTTTGTTATTATAGCTCGCTAGCTGATTATGCTATTGATATGAGTAATTGTGAGACCTTTGTGTTATTGTTAGTATGGTTAGTTCATAATATTTGCTGAAACTTGAATGCTGGCTTTTCATGTTTACAACAACAAGAGCAAACAGAGTTTGTAAAAGTTTTTCTTTTTCTCTTTCAGTTTGTCAACTGAATTGCTTGAGGACAATCAAGGGTTTATGCTTGGGGGAGTTGATACGTCTCCGTCTTATCTACTTTTCCAAACAGTTTTGCCCTTGTTTTGGACTCTAACTTGCATGATTTGAATGAAACTAACCCGGACTGATGTTGTTTTCAGCAGAATTGCCATGGTGTTGTTTTATGTGCAGAAAATAAAAGTTCTCGGGATGACCTGAAACTCCACGGAATATCTTAGAATAAATAATAAAAAATCCTCGCTAAAGATGAAGACCAGGGGGCCCACACCGTTTCCACGAGGGCGGGCCCCCCCTGGGCGCACCCCCCTACCTCGTGGGCCCCCTGGTGGCCCTCCGACGCCAACTCCAACTCCATATATTGGCTTTCGGGGAGAAAAAATCAGAGAGAAGAAATCATCGCGTTTTACGATACGGAGCCGCCGCCAAGCCCTAATCTCTCTCGGGAGGGCTGATCTGGAGTCCGTTTGGGGCTCCGGAGAGGGGGATTCGTCGCCATCGTCATCATCAACCATCCTCCATCACCAATTTCATGATGCTCACCACCGTGCGTGAGTAATTCCATCGTAGGCTTGCTGGACGGTGATGGGTTGTATGAGATTTATCATGTAACCGAGTTAGTTTTGTTAGGGTTTGATCCCTAGTATCCACTATGTTTTGATATTGATGTTGCTATGACTTTGCTATGCTTAATGCTTGTCACTAGGACCCGAGTGCCATGATTTCAGATCTGAACCTATTATGTTTTCATGAATATATGTGAGTTCTTGATCCTAAATTGCATGTCTATAGTCACCTACTATGTGTTATGATCCGGCAACCCCGAAGTGACAATAATCGGAACCACTCCCGGTGATGACCTTAGTTTGAGGAGTTCATGTATTCACTATGTGCTAATGCTTTGTTCCGGTTCTCTATTAAAAGGAGACCTTAATATCCCTTAGTTTCCAATAGGACCCCGCTGCCACGGGAGGGTAGGACAAAAGATGTCATGCAAGTTCTTTTCCATAAGCACGTATGACTATATTCGGAATACATGCCTACATTACATTGATGAACTGGAGCTAGTTCTGTGTCACCCTATGTTATGACTGTTACATGATGAACCACATCCGGCATAATTATCCATCACTGGTCCAGTGCCTATGAGTTTTCCATATACTGTTTCTTGCTTATTTACTTTTCCGTTGTTACTGTTACAATCACTACAAAATACCAAAAACATTATTCTTGCTGCCTTTACTTTTGTTACCGTTACCACCACTATCATATTACTTTGCTACTAAACACTTTGCTGCAGATACTAAGTTTCTAGGTGTGGTTGAATTGACAACTCAGCTGCTAATACTTGAGAATATTGTTTGGCTCCCCTTGTGTTGAATCAATAAATTTGGGTTGAATACTCTACCCTCGAAAACTGTTGCGATCCCCTATACTTGTGGGTTATCACATGCCTTTTGTCGTGATGCAACTTCCAGTTTAGGCGCTATTATTGCTAAGCGATTAAGTTTGAACCGTACGAAGGGCCCCATCTTTGGAGGCATCTTTGATTCACGCCTTGCTAAACACTTTAAGATACCTATTAGGCATTATGAGAAAGAGGAAAAGTTGTTGCCCCCTATTTTTCTAGATTATAAGAGTATGGTAGCACATGAATTTATTATTAAAAATAAGAAGATTATAAGTTGATATTTGATAAAACTCACTGTGAGACTATTATCTTGCCTGCACCCTCTTTGTTTAACATATTTTCAGGCACGTACCTCATCTTACCCGAGGCCATTTATGCATACTAGAGGCTGACACAAGCTCTAGAGCCTGAGCCGGAACCACCACTTGACCCTTATCGACAGTTCGTTTACCAGCGGGATCCGGAGGAGATCGCAACCAGTGGCACCCAGATGACACTCCTCCGCACACCGGAGAAGGCAGTTTTGATCCGTGGGATTAGACCAACTTAGGCCAAAAGCCTAAGCTTGGGGGAGTACTTATTTCTCACTGACATTACATTTATGTTCACACACTCATGCCAGTTGTCGGTGCTCATACTTTTTCATTGTACTATCCATGCTAGTTTATTCTCTTTTCTAAGCCTTCTTTTTGTGTGTTTGAAAAACCTTAATAAAAACGAAAAAAATTGGTTATAGCTTTTAGCTAGTTTACTTTTCATGCCTGTAGTAGTAGTAACTAAAAGAAAACTCAAAAAGATTTCTCGTTCTTCTTTTGCTTGTTGGGAGCTTCCCTGTGTAAATAGTTTTATTTCTTTTCTTTTCTTTGGGGGTCGAGAGGAGAAGACCATGATGAAAAAGTTGAGTGTCTCTCATATCCATTATTATTGATTTAGCCAAGAGCCCATATTACCTTGTCTTCTCCCTTGAATTGAATGCTTGCACATTCCAGCTTAGTCCAATGCACGCGCACTATTATTATTATCCACACCGTTTGGTCGTGCGAGTGAAAGGTAATAATGACGATATATGATGGACCGATTGAGATGAAAAAAGCTGGTACGAACTCGACCTATCTTGTTTTTGTAAATATGATTAGTTCATCGTTCCTGATTCAGCCTATTATGAATAAACATGTTTGCAATGACAATTAGAAATTATAGTTGCATATGCCATGCTTAATTAGCTAGGTGTTTATAATGGTTTACCTTGCGTGCCAACATGCTATTAAAATGGTTGTGATGTGGTATGATAGGGTGGTATCCTCCTTTGAATGATTCGAGTGGCTTGACTTGGGACATGTTCACACATGTAGTTGAAGCAAAATCAACATAGCCTCCATGATATTTATGTTCATGGTGGATTATATGCTACTCATGCTTGTGATAACCCACAAGTATAGGGGATCGCTTCAGTTTTAGAGGGTAGAGTATTCAACCCAAATTTATTGATTCAACACAAGGGGAGCCAAAGAATATTCTCAAGTATTAGCAGTTGAGTTGTCAATTCAACCACACCTGGATAACTTAGTATCTCCAGCAAAGTATTTAGTAGCAAAGTAGTATAGAAGTAACTGTAACAGTAGCGGAAGTAACAGTAGCAGTTTTGTAGTAATTGTAATGGTAGCAACGGTAAAGTAACTAAGCAAAGAGAAATATGTGAAAAGCTCGTAGGCATTGGATCAGTGATGGATAATTATGTCGGATGCGATTCCTCGTGTAATAATTATAACATAGGGTGACACAGAACTAGGTCCAGTTCATCAATGTAATGTAGAATTTGATTACTTACCTCAAAGCCTGTTAGGAGGCTGGCGTAGGCTTCGGTCAATCCGCTTTTGGCAGACCGAACCTTCTCGATCACCGCACTCATGATGGTGCGGTGCTCTTCGTCAATAGAAGCGCCGCGAAGCGCTTCCAGCAAGTTGTCCATTGCCTCTGGATGGACAAAGGCCATCGGCACAGACGGCTCGCCCCCCTTAGTGAGGGGCTGCCTGCCAGAATCCGGAACCATTGGAGGTTCCGGCGCAGTATCCGGCTGGGGGCCTAACTTGCTGCGGCCCCCGTCATAAGAATCCATGGGGGTCTGATACGTTTCCAACGTATCTATAATTTTGATTACTCCATGCTACTTTGTCTACTGTTTTGGACTATATTGGGCTTTATTTTCCGCTTTTATGTTATTATTGGGACTAACCTATTAACCGGAGGCCCAACCCAGAATACTGTTTTTTGCCTATTTCAGTATTTCGAAGAAACAGAATATCAAACGGAGTCCAAACGGAATAAAAGCTTCAGGAACATGATTTCCTTACCGAACTTGATCCAGGAGACTTGGACCCTACTCCAAGAAGTGCCATAGGCGGTCAAGAGGGTGGAGGGCGCCCCCCTGGGCACGCCCTCCTACCTCGTGGGCCCCCTGTTGCTCCACCGACGTACTCCTTCCTCCTATATATACCTACGTACCCCCGTCAGATCAAATACGTTTGAGTTGCATAGAATTTGAGAAATCAATGATCCTATTTTCAAACAGTTTGAAGATAAAATAAATAAAATCAATGATCCTATTTTCAAAATTTGAGAAAAACTCAAATAAGAAAATAACGAAATCCCCAACTCTCTCCGAGGGTCCTTGAGTTGCATAGAATTTCTAGGATCGAGCCAAAGATGCAACAAAATATGATATGCAATGATGATCTATGTATAACATTCCAAATTGAAAATTTGGTATGTTACAAGTAGTCTTTTGTTTTCTTTCACGAACGGAGCTCACGAGATTTCTATTGAGTTTTGTGTTGTGAAGTTTTCTAGTTTTGGGTGAATTCTTTTGATGGATTATGGAACAAAGAGTGGCAAGAGCCTAAGCTTGGGGATGCCCATGGCACCCCCAAGATAATCCAAGGACACCAAAAAGTCAAAGCTTGGGGATGCCAAGGAAGGCATCCCCTCTTTCGTCTACTTCCATCGGTAATTTACTTGGAGCTATATTTTTATTCACTATATGTCATGTGTTTTGCTTGGAGCGTCTTGTAATATTTGTGTCTTTGCTTGTTAGTTTTCCACAATCATCCTTGCTGTACACACCTTTTGAGAGAGCCATACATGATTTGGAATTTGCTAGAATACTCTATGTACTTCACTTATATCTTTTGAGCTTGATAGTTTTGCTCTATGTGCTTCACTTATATCTTTTGAGCGTAATAATTTTTGCTCTAGTGCTTCACTTAGATCTTTTAAGAGCACGGTAGTGGATTTGTTTTAAAGAAACTATTGATCTCTCATGCTTCACTTAGATTATTTTGAGAGTTATTGATAGCATGGTAATTTGCTTAATGTTAATATACTTGGTATTCAAGATATGTGAAACTTTCTTTTGAGTGAGTTGAATACTAAGATAAGTTTGATGCTTGATAACTGTTTTGAGATATGGAGATGATAATATCAAAGCAATGCTAGTTGGGGTGATCATGAATTTAAAGAATGCTTGTGTTGAAGTTTGTGATTCCCGTAGCATGCACGTATGGTGAACCGCTTGTGATGAAGTCGGAGCACAATTTTATTTATTGATTGTCTTCCTTATGAGTGGCTGTCAGGGACAAGCGATGGTCTTTTCCTTCCAATCTATCCCCCTAGGAGTATGCGTTTAATGCTTTGGTTTTTGATGACTTCTAAATTTTGCAATAAGTGCATGAGTTCTTTTTGATTAATGTTGAGTCCATGGATTATACGCACTCTCACCCTTCCACCATTGCTAGCCTCTCTAATACCGCGCATTTTTCGCCGGTATCATACACCCAGATAGACCTTCCTCAAGACAGCCACCATACCTACCTATCATGGCATTTCCATAGCCATTCCGAGATATATTGCCATGCAACTTTCCACCGTTCCGTTCATATGACACATATTACTTTTGTCATATTGCTTTTTGCATGAACATGTAGTTGACATTGTTTTTGTGGCAAGGCCACCTTCATAATTTTCATACATGTCACTCTTGATTCATTGCATATCCCGGTACATCGCCGGAGGCATTCATATAGAGTCATATCTTGTTCTAAGTATCGAGGTGTAATTGTTGAGTTGTAAGAAAAATAAAAGTTTGATGATCATCATTATTAGAGCATTGTCCGAGTAAGAAAAGGATGATGGAGATTATGATTCCCCCATAAGTCGGGATGAGACTCTGGACTTTATGAAAAATAAAAGAGGCCAAAGAAGCCCAAATAAAAAAAGAGGCCAAAGAAGCCCACCAAAATAAAGAAATAAAAAAAATAGAAAATATGAGAGAAAAAGAGAGAAGGGACAATGCTACTATCCTTTTTGCACACTTGTGCTTTAAAATAGCACCATGATCTTCATGATAGAGAGTCTCATATGTTGTCACTTTCATTTACTAGTGGGAATTTTTCATTATAGAACTTGGCTTGTATATTCCAATGATGGGCTTCCTCAAAAGTGCCCTAGGTCTTGTGAGCGAGCAAGTTGGATGCACGCCCACTTAGTTTCTTTTGTTGAGCTTTCATATACTTATAGCTCTAGTGCATCCGTTGCATGGCAATCCCTACTCACTCACATTGATATCTATCAATGGGCATCTCCATAGCCCGTTGATACGCCTAGTTGATGTGAGACTATCTTCTCCTTTTTTTTTCTTCTCCACAACCACCATTCTATTCCACCTTTAGTGCTATGTCCATGGCTCACGCTCATGTATTGCGTGAAAGTTGAAAAAGTTTGAGATTTCTAAAGTATGAAGCAATTGCTTGGCTCGTCATCGGGGTTGTGCATGATTAAATACTTTGTGTGATGAAGATAGAGCATAGCCAGACTATATTATTTTGTTGGGATAACTTTCTTTAACCATGCTATTTTGAGAAGACATGATTGCTTTAATTTGTATGCTTGAAGTATTATTAGTTTTATGTTAATATGAACTTTTGTCTTGAATCTTTCGGATCTGAATATTCATGTCACAATTCAGAAGATTTACATTGAAATTATGCCAAAGTATCACTCCGCATCAAAAATTCTTTTTTATCATTACCTACTCGAGGACGAGCAGGAATTAAGCTTGGGGATGCTTGATACGTCTCCAACGTATCTATAATTTTTGATTACTCCATGCTACTTTGTCTACTGTTTTGGACTATATTGGGATTTATTTTCCACTTTTATATTATTATTGGGACTAACCTATTAACCGGAGGCCCAGCGCAGAATTGCTGTTTTTTGCCTATTTCAGTATTTCGAAGAAACAGAATATCAAACGGAGTCCAAACGGAATAAAACCTTCGGGAACGTGATTTTCTCACCGAAGGTGATCCAGGAGACTTGGAGCCTACTCCAAGAAGTGCCAGAGGCGGTCACGAGGGTGGAGGGCGCCCCCCTGGGCACGCCCCCTGCCTCGTGGGCCCCCTGTTGCTCCACCGACGTACTCCTTCCTCCTATATATACGTACGTACCCCCGTCAGATCAAATACGGACTCAAAAACCTAATTCCACCGCCGCAACCTTCTGTATCCGCCAGATCCCATCTTGGGGCCTGTTCCGGAGCTCCGCCGGAGAGGGCATCTACCATGGAGGGCTTCTACATCAACACCATAGCCTCTCCGATGAAGTGTGAGTAGTTTACATGAGACCTTCGGGTCCATAGTTATTAGCTAGATGGCTTCTTCTCTCTTTTTGGATCTCAATACAATGTTCTCCCCCTCTCTTGTGGAGATCTATTCGATGTAATCTTCTTTTTTGAGGTGTGTTTGTTGAGACTGATGAATTGTGGGTTTATGATCCAGCTTATCTATGAACAATATTTGATTCTTCTCTGAATTCTTTTATGTATGATTGAGTTATCTTTGCAAGTCTCTTCGAATTATCCGTTTGGTTTGGCCAACTAGATTGGTAGTTCTTGCAATGGGAGAAGTGTTTAGCTTTGGGTTCAATCTTTCGGTGTCCTTACCCAGTGACAGAAAGGGTTGCAAGGCACGTATTGTATTGTTGCCATCGAGGATAACAAGATGGGGTTTTTATCATATTGCATGAATTTATCCCTCTACTTCATGTCATCTTGCTTAAGGCGTTACTCTGTTTTACTTAATACTCTAGATGCATGCTGGATAGCGGTCGATGAGTGGAGTAATAGTAGTAGATACAGAATCGTTTCGATCTACTTGTCTTGGACGTGATGCCTATATACATGATCATACCTAGATAATCTCATAATTATTCGCTTTTCTATCAATTGCTCAACAGTAATTTGTTCACCCATCGTAGAATACTTATGATCTTGACAGAAGCCACTAGTGAAACCTATGGCCCCCGGGTCTATTCTCATCATATCAATCTACATTACTTTATTTACTTGATTTGTTTTTACTTTGCCTTTTACTTCTCACTTTGCATCTCTATATCAAAAATAACAAAAATATTATTTATCATCTCTATCAGATCTCACCCTTGTAAGTAACCGTGAAGGGATTAACAACCCCTAATCGCATTGGTTGCGAGTAGCTATCATTTTGTGTAGGTATGAGGGACTCGTGCGTGATCTCCTACTGGATTGATACCTTGATTCTCAAAAACTGAGGGAAATACTTACGCTACTTTACTGCATCATCCTCTCCTCTTCGGGGAAATCCTATGCAGTGCTCAAGAGGTAGCAGGGTCTTCCCCCCATGTGCCTGGCGTCTGGGATTTTGCGTTGGGGCGTCTCCATAACCGTCTCCCCTTGGTTCGGTATCCTCTGAAACAACACCTTGGTGTCGTCCGTAGGCCCGGGGGTGGTGGTCGTCGGGAGTGAATCGCTGTTCATCGCTGACTGGCCCAAAGACCCATCCGAGAAGGATACATCGATGTGGGCTTTGGACGGACTGCACGATCATATTTAACATGATAAGAAGCAATAAAGCAAAACATGCCGGAAGTATTATAGTGTCCGGATACTTATGACTTCACTAGGGGCTTGTCCCTGGGCAACCACTCGTCGTCGCTGTAGGCGGCTGTTGTGGAGTGGCCCGGAGGGAGGGTCTTTCCCTTCTTGGAACCTTCGGCCTTCCCAGACGGGGTGGCCTTCCTTTTCTTGTCCCCCCCAGTTGGGGTGTGACACCCCAAAATTTTGACCTTGTTTTGTTAATTAAAATTTTGCCAGGAAATTAAAATTTTTATTTTCTGGGCTCCCTTTTGTTTTTTGGACCATTTTTCTCTCTTGTTGTTATGGAGTTTTCCCCAAAAAGAAAACTTTTCAAATATGTTATTGGGCTCGTTTAGCCTCTCAAGAAAATCTTTTCTTTTATTAGTAGAAATAATTACATAATTAATTTGCTTGATCTTTATTTTCTTGAAAAATGGCTTTCCAAGGTTATATGGCCATATTTGAACTACAACCATTTGATAAATTCACTTAAAATTCCAACCAAAATTTGGAGATGTCAGGTGATGTTTTTAGATCACTTTTATGCAAAAACAACTTTTATTCATGAAATATTTTGAGCTCTACACCCAATTCTCTTCTCTGGTCCAGTGGGCAATTTTGCACTGCAAATCATTTAAATATTTCTTTCTAGCTTCCACCAAAATTTTGGGATGTTGGTAGTAGCATATGATTCAACTTTATGCAAAAACCCAGTGATGTTATTTGAAAATTTTGAGCGAATCAACCTCATCTTCATTCTGGTCCAACATGATGGTTTGTATAGCATCCATATTCTTGCTTGCTCTTTGGCCCTTGATTCTTTCCCCTGCTTGTAGACCACCCTACAAAACCCCTAAGTCCAGGAGCATGCAACCATTGGAATAATTTTGGTTCATGAGATGATGCCATTTACCTCCTGTCCAGAATTGTAGTTTTGCAAAACTTGCACTAACAAGTTTGTGCTTTGTACAAACTAACCTCACCACCCTCTTGTGCATCTCAAGAGACTAGGATCTGGAGGATTTGGCCACTCCAAGAAAAGCCTAGGTGCCTGTGGCATTTTGTCAAACACCTGGAGTGCATGGACATATTTGGCATGAGTTTTGGTTTGCATTGTGGACCTGATCCTCTGACCCAATAGGCATGTCCACTAGCATCCCAGCTACCCCTAGACTAGACCTGCTAATCCCCAGCTCCAACCAAGCCACCTAGAAGGCCATGGCATTTTGTCGAGCAGATGGTGGGCGTGCACTGGGCGCGCCCAGAGCGCGCCAACTGCAGCCGCACACCCGAGCCGCCGCGTCGCGCCCCTGGTTTGGCCCCACACTGCAAAGCCGTGCCATGCACTCCCCTTCTCACCAGAAACCTTCAAGTGGCCCTGGCACCCTACAGCGCCGCTGTCAAGGCAATCTTGGTGGCACGCCGGCATCCGCAGTGCGCCTCTGCCACGGTCGGCGCCACCCGAGCCACCCCGGCTTGCCACCTGCCCCTGGGAGACGCGCAAGCTTATCCCCTCGCTCATCGGCTAGCTCTCGTCGCCTCCACGTTGCCCTGCCGCACAGAATGGCGGTTCGCCGTCGTCCTTATCGCCGGCCGCCTCGGGACCGACCTCCACCGCCTATATAAGGGCCCTGGAGCTCAATCGAGTCTGGAAGCAACCTCAAATGATCCCCCTAGAGCTACCATGGCCAGCAGTCGAGGAGGGGAAGGCCATCTTCCCCGAGTCCGGCCGGTTTAGTCGCCGCCAAGTCCCGGCCGATTCCGTCGCAACCAAGGCACCTCCCGGCAATCTAGCGCCACCACCCAACTCCACGTGATCGTGCGGAGCTGCCCATCGCCTCAGCCCCGACCGAGAGCCACCATAGTCCATGTCGCCTACCATGGCGGGTACCCACGGGTTCGTCTCGACCTCCTGAGCACACCCATGTTCTCAGATCACCAAGGGACGCCTCCGTTTGTCGGCAATCCTCGCCAGAGCTCCGCCTCTGTTCGGTCGGAGGGGGACGACGTGCGCGTGGACTGGTCAAACCTGACCAGTGGGCCAGGCGGGCCCACTGTCAGTGACACGCGCACCGTCCATGCTGGAGTAAGTGGAAGCGTAAATCCAAAATACGCTTTCGACGTGTACGTGTATTTTCAAATCGTTTTCTTTTCTGTTTTATTTTAAAACCAGATTTTTGACTAAACTTTGACCGAGCTTAACTTTTTAAATACAACTCCAAATGAGTTGATTCTTTTTCTTACCTCTCTCAAATATTGTCTAGTTTATTTTAAGATTTATTTCAAAAAAATTCAGACAACTTTTTGGTACTGTTTTTGAAACTATATATTGATTCAAAAATATTTTTAAATAGGATTTTGGAGAGAGGAGAAAACTTTCAAAAGTTTTGGAGTGCACCCTGCCTTTCCACACATTTAAGGCAAGCATTCTGAACCCTGGCAAAATATTTTGCATGCATTGTTTGACACGATCATGACACCACCTCAATACGTAGAACTTGTTATTTTAAGTGGTGATGTGATCATTTGCATGAATGCTTATTGAAAATTTCCTTGCTGTTGGAAATGGACGTGCTTGTGATAGTGATCATCCTCGTATGCCTTTCGTGCCTACAGGAAGGAAAACGAGAAAGTCTCTGTCTTGGGTAGACCCGAGCTTGTCCCTAGTTCCTCGTCGAGACGAATGTGTCCGGCATGGCATGAGGGGTATGATGAGTTGTGACTCTGTCTGTTGGATGAAATATATTTGTTATGCTAATCATGCAGGGAATACTTAAACCTCCTGAGTCGACCCTAGATCGAGTCTTGTTCCAGTAACCCCCATACTTGTTTCATACTACCACTCGTCACTACAACAAGTAGAGTACGGTTCAGTAAGTTGTCAACCTCTTTCTAGCACACACCGTACAGAGAGGCCATGGTGGAAGATACCGGTTGTAGCTGGTAGGTAGGCCACCTGGTCCGGGGGCATGGGTGTTTCCGGTTGAGACCGGGAGGGGAGGCCACCCCTTAGAGCGCGCAATATAAATTTGATCCCATGCTACGCGAGGTTGTAGCCTCCCCACTTAGAGTTTGCTTGACAGGTGTCGTGGTGATTCCAGACACGTGTGAGTTAAGCTGGTGTGTGCAAGTTAGGTGTGTTTTCAACAAAAAGACCATAGATGGAATTAGTCCCAATGGACTAAAGGAAATCCGTTACTCGTGGGTAAAGAGTACACCCTCTGCAGAGACTAAACCTATTCGAATAGCCGTGTCCATGGTTAAGGATTACAGTCTGGGATGGGTCAAGTGTTGGTCTTAGTGTCGGTCTTTGGAGGAGAAAAACTGTTAAACCAGAACATGGATCGTGACTTGAGACTTACGATGATTATTGTTTTTATTATGGACTAACACCTTTATACTAATTGAAATACCGAGTATCCCTGGGATGGTTTTACCTCCTGGGTATTCACTGTGACTATTTATAAGCCCTTTATATGGTGTCGCTCAGACGCCCGACTGTGGCATGCTTGTTATTTCTTTTATAAGCCCTTTATGTGGTGTCGCTCAGACGTCCGACTGCGGCATGCTTGTTATTTCTTTTATAAGCCCTTTATGTGGTGTCGCTGAGACGCCCGACTGTGGCATTTCTTTTATAAGCACTTTATGTGGTGTCTCTAAGATGCCCGACTGTGGCATTTCTTTTATAAGCCCTTTATGTGGTGTCGCTGAGAAGCCCGACTGTGGCATTTCTTTTATAAGCCCTTTATGTGGTGTCGCTCAGACGCCCGACTAAGGTATTCCTCTTTATTTACTAACCTTTCGAGGCATCGATTCAGACACCCGATCGGTGCCTTTTATTATTAATATGTTATTGCATTTTCATAAATAACCTTCTTACATGCATCAGAGATTTATTTACCTTTTGTGACTGACGTCATGAGCATAAATATTTCGGAACCTCGTTGTTATATTATACCCGTGTTCATAATGTTTGCAAGTACATTCAAAGTACTCACTGGCTTGTCCCTGGCTATTGTCTTGGTCAGATTTCTTGCGCGGAGAGGAGCGACCGTGATGACAGCCCCGAAACCTAAGCAACGGTGATAGCAGCCTCGCGAAGATACGAGTTAACCTGGTCAGCTGTTCCTGTGGGAAATGGAGTCCCATAGACACTGATGATTCACAACCCGCTTCCGCCATCAACCGCTAGAAACCATTTGTTGTACTCACAGACCAGAATGGTCTTGTACTACATATTTTGTGTTTTGCTTGGAATTTCTGTATCAAGTTGGTGCCTCATATGCTAACAGTAAACCTGGGGCTGATGAGCACAAGGGCCATTTTCTAGGAATTAATACCCGGAAATCCGGTCACGACATGGGGGGGGGAGAACTTTCCTCTTCTTCCTCCTCGTTCTCGTTGGAGGAGCGCGCCTCGGTGTCTTCGGACGATGAGTCCGATACAACCTTGCACTGGACACCTTTCCTGGTCCCCACGGCCTTCTTCTTGGCCTTCTTCTCTAGCACCTCATAGGGCGCGAGAAACAACATCTCTATTAAGAGAGCCGTTGTTGGATCTTCAGGCAGTGGAGCTGGACAAACGATCCGCTCCGCTGTCGCTACCCAGTCCTGTTAAATTGGCATGGAGTCTTAAATCCCTCCCACGAATATACTGGGGAAAGCAACTTCTTGTGAGATATAAAGAGCTTACTGGATTGGCAGGGCTTTTGCGCTGAGTCCGCGATCCTTAGTAATGGGAGGAGGTACCTCGATAGCCTTGAATATCATCTTCCAGACGTCTTTGTGCGTCATGTCGAAGAGCTCTCGCAGCGTCTGGTGGTCGACCGGGTCGAACTCCCACATATTGAATGCCCGTCTTTGACACGGAAGGATCCGACGGAAGAGCATGACCTGGCCCACGTTGACAAGCTTGATTTTCTTGCTTATCATATTTTTGACACAGGTCTGGAGTCCGGTCAGCTCCACCACGAACCCCGGGCTAAGCCCTTCTCTTTCCTGGAGGTGAGCCGCATCGGGATGCCGGATCGAAATTCGAGGGCCGCCGCCCAGTTGGCGTCGCGCGGCTCGGTGATATAGAACAATCCCGATTGCCACCCCTTCACGGTCTCCACATAGGAGCCTTCGAGCCAGGTGACGTTGGGCATCTTGCCCACCATGGCGCCTCCGCACTCCGCTTGCTGGCCGACCACCACCTTCGGCTTCATGTTGAAGGTCTTCAGCCATAGGCCGAAGTGGGGCTTGATGCGGAGGAAGGGCTCGCACGCGACGATAAATGCCGAGATGTTGAGGATGAAATTGGGGGCCAGATCATGGAAGTCCAGCCCGTAGTAGAACATGAGCCCGCGAACAAATGGGTGGAGGGGGAATCCCAGTCCGTGGATGAAGTGGGCAAGGAATACAACCCTCTCATGAGGTTTTGGAGTAGGGACGATCTGCCCTGTGTCTGGAAGCTGGTGCGCAATGTTTGCGCCTAGGTATCCGGCTTCCCGGAGCTTCATAATGTCCTCCTCCGTAACGGAGGAGATCATCCACTTGCCTCCCGCTCCGGACATGCTTGGAATGGCTTGGTGGAGAAGGTGAGAACTTGGGCGCTGGAGCTCGAGCGTGTGAGAATGGATGGGCAGGGGAAGAAGAAGGCGTGGGTGAAAAAGAGGAATCCTTATCCCTTTATAAAGGCGGTAGAAACTGTGCGCCTCCCCACTTGCCCCATAAAATCGCTTATTCCCCAAGCATCGTGATTGATGGCGCAGTTGGGTTACCCACACCCATATTGATGATAATCCCGTGATAAGGGGACACGATCTCTGCTTCGATAAGACGTGCCAAGGAACCCGCCTCGCGATATGTGCAGCAGCTGGTTGAGAAAAATGGTTCGAATAGTGATCGGGCCATGGCGCGATGTCACGCTGTGAAAAATTTTCATCAGATTAGATTTGTGGAATATTATACTCTCTACGGTGGTATGTGGAATTTTTTTGCAGACCCGGACACGATCCTTGTGTTCGAAATCTTCTATGGAGTATTCGGAGAAGGAACCCGCCTTGCAATGCTGAAGACAAACTGCACGCCGGACTCATCGTCATTGAAGCCTGGTTCAGGGTCTACTGAGGGAGTCCTGGATTAGGGGGTCCTTGGACAGTCGGACTATATACTTTGGCCGGATTGTTGGACTATGAAGATACAAGATTGAAGACTTTGTCCCGTGTCCGGGTGGGACTCTCCTTTGCATGGAAAGAAATCTTGGCAATTCGGATACGTAGGTCTCCTTCTCTGTAACCAACTCTGTGTAACCCTAGCCCCCTCCGGTGTCTATATAAACCGGAGGGTTTAGTCCGTAGGACAAGAACAATCATAATCATAGGCTAGCTTCTAGGGTTTAGCCTCTACGATCTCGTGGTAGATCAACTCTTGTAATACTCATATCATCAAGATCAATCAAGCAGGAAGTAGGGTATTACCTCCATCGAGAGGGCCTGAAGCTGGGTAAACATTGTGTCCCATGCCTCCTGTTACCATTAGCCTTACACGCATAGTTCGGGAACCCCTACCCGAGATCCACCGGTTTTGACACCGACAACGATGAACTTTCTCTTTGATTTTTTTCTCCCCAAACTTGAATATATGGAGTTGGAGTTTAGATCGATGGAGGTCCAGGGGGCCCATGAGGCTGGGGGCGCGCCCTAGGGGGGGCACCCCCACCCTCGTGGACAGGGTGTGGGCCCCGTAACATTGATTCTTTCGCCAGTATTTTTTATTAATTCCAAAAAGTTGCTCCGTGGATTTTCAGGTCATTCCAAGAACTTTTATTTCTGCACAACAATAACACCATGGCAGTTCTGCTGAAAACAACGTCAGTACGGGTTAGTTCCATTTAAATCATGCAAGTTAGAGTCCAAAACAAGGGCAAAAGTGTTTGGAAAAGTAGATACAGCGGAGACGTATCAACTCCCCCAAGCTTAAACCTTTGCTTGTCCTCAAACAATTCAGTTGATAAACTGAAAGTGATAAACAAGAACTTTTACAAACTCTGTTTGCTCTTGTTGTTGCAAATATGTAAAACCAGCATTCAATTTTCAGCAAAGATTATGAACTAACCATATTCACAATAACACTTAGGTCTCATGTTTACTCATATCAATGGCATAATCAACTAGCGAGCAATAATAATAAATCTCGGATGACAACACTTTCTCAAAACAATCATAATATGATATAACAAGATGGTATCTCGCAAGCCCTTTGTGAGACTGCGAAACATAAATGCAGAGCACCTTTGAAGATCAAGGACTGACTAAACATTGTAATTCATGGTAAAAGAGATCTATTCATAGTCATACCCAATATAAACTAATAGCAATGCATGCAAATGATAGCGGTGCTCTCCAGCGGGTGCTTTTTAATAAGAGGGTGATGACTCAACATAAAAGTAAATAGATAGGCCCTTCGCAGAGGGAAGCAGGGATTTGTAGAGGTGCTAGAGCTCGATTTTGAAATAGAGATAAATAACATTTTGAGCGGTGTACTTTCATTGTCAACATAACAACCGAGAGATCTCAATATCTTCCATGCTACACACATTATAGGTGGTTCCCAAATAGAATGATAAAGTTTATACTCCCCCTCCACCAACAAGCATCAATCCATGGCTTGCCCGAAACAACGGGTGCATCCAACTAGCAGCAATCCTAGGGGAGTTTTGTTTAATTATTTTAATTTGATTTAAGCATGGGATTGGGCATCCCGGTGACCAACCATTTTCTCGTGAGTGAGGAGCGGAGTCCACTCCTCTTGAGAATAACCCGCCTAACATGGAAGATACAGACAACCCTAGTTGATACATGAGCTGCTCGAGCATGCAAAACAGAATTTCATTTGAAGGTTTAGAGTCTGGCACATACAAATTTACTTGGAACGGCAGGTAGATACCGCATATAGGAAGGTATGGTGGACTCATATGGAATAAATTTGGGGTTTATGGTGTTTGGATGCACAAGAAGTATTCCCGCTTAGTACAAGTGAAGGCTAGAAAGAGACTGGGAAGCGACCAACTAGAGAGCGACAATAGTCATGAACATGCATTACAATGAATCAACATCGAGTGCAAGCATGAGTAGGATATAATCCACCATGAACATAAATATCGTGAAGGATATGTTGATTTTGTTTCAACTACATGCGTGAACATGTGCCAAGTCAAGTCAATCAAATCATTCAAAGGAGGATACCACCCTATCATACCACATTACAACCATTTTAATAGCATGTTGGCACGCAAGGTAAACCATTATAAACTCCTAGCTGATTAAGCATGGCATAAGCAACTATAATATCTAATTGTCATTGCAAACATGTTTATTCATAATAGGCTGAATCAGGAATGATGAACTAATCATATTTACAAAAACAAGATAGGTCGAGTTCATACGAGCTTCTCTCATCTCAATCAGTCCATCATATATCATCATTATTGCCTTTCACTGGCACGACCGAACGGTGTGGATAATAATAATAGTGCACGTGCATTGGACTAAGCTAGAATCTGCAAGCATTCAATTCAAGGGAGAAGACAAGGTAATACGGGCTTCTGGTTAAATCTACAATAAAGCATATGAGAGCCACTCAACATTTTCATTATGGTCTTCTCCTCTCGACCCCCAAAGAAAAGAAAAGAAATAAAACTATTTACACGGCTAAGCTCCCAACAAGCAAAATAAGAACGAGAAATATTTTGGGGCTTTCTTTTAATTACTACTACAAGCATGGAAGTAAACTAACTAATTTTTTTGGTTTTTCTTAAGTTTATTCAAACACAAAAGAAGAAAGCGAGAAAAAGGAATTAAACTAGCATGGATAGTACAATGAAAAAGTATGAGCACCGACGACTAGAATGAGTGTGTGAACATGAATGTAATGTCGGTGAGAAATACATA
This sequence comes from Triticum aestivum, assembly GCF_018294505.1. Classification (NCBI taxonomy): domain Eukaryota; kingdom Viridiplantae; phylum Streptophyta; class Magnoliopsida; order Poales; family Poaceae; genus Triticum; species Triticum aestivum. The sequence goes on along the minus strand of NC_057798.1, from coordinate 755,736,757 downwards.
CTCTCCCAAGCTTAGGCTTTTGGCCTAAGTTGGTCTATGCCCATGGATGGCCTCGCGGATATCCGAAGTTGTAACTGGGGTCGTACTGAGATGTGTCATTTTACTGCCACTGGCTGGCGATCTCCTCCGGATCCCACTGGTAACATGATGGTCGATAAGGGTCAAGTGGTGGTTCGGGCTCAGGATCTGGAGCTGATGTCTGGCCCCGGTACGCATAAACGGCCTCCGGCAAGACGAGGTAAGTGCCTACAGTTAAGTCAAACAAAGAGGGTGCAGGCAGGATAATAGTCTCACTGTGAGTTTTATGAAATCTCAAGCTATGCTTAAGCATCTTCTCATCATTTTTAACAATAAACTCATGCGCTACCATGCTCTTATAATCTAGAAAAGTAGGGGGCAGCAGCTTTTCCTCTTTCTCAAAATGCCTAATAGGTATCCTGAAGTGTTTAGCAAGGTGTGAAGCATAGATACCTCCAAAGAAGGGGCCCTTTGTACGGTTCAGACTTAATCCTTTAGCAATAATAGCGCCCATACTAACAGAGTTATCATGAAATAAAGCATGGAACAAAATAATAATATCAGGAACACTAAGGTTTCCACAGTTTCCACAACCAATTAAGCATCTACTAGCAAATATTGCAAAGTAACGTAGAACAAGAAAGTGTATGCTAGTAATTCTTGCATCGGAAACCTTCCTCGTTTCCCCTACAGTAATGGTATCAATAAATCCATCCACATCTTTACAATGTGGTTCCTCTAAGCTACCCTCAAAGGGTATCTTGCAAACCACACTAAATTCATATAGTGACATCTCCCTAGCCTCATCATATAAATAAAACTCTACTGAAGGAGGTGATTTCTTAGGATGAAAGTAAATTTTTTGCACGGAATTATTAGTGAGTAGGCGATACTGATCGACCTGGTCGTGGAAGAAGTCGGTGAGGCCTGCATTATCAGCATATAATAAAAATCATCATGAATACCGACTGCTCTCAAGAAATCATCACAAGGCCATTCACACGGCCGAACTTCCGCGACACGAGGGAGATTATACTTGGGCTTCTTATTCTCCTTACTTTGTTTCTCTTTCGAGCTTTGGCTAGAAGAGCCCCTCAAAAATCTCACCATCATTTTCTGAAAATTTCTGAAATTTTTAGTAACTCAAAATGAAAGTGAACTAAACTCAACAAAATTGATAGCAACTACTCCTACAAGTTCCTAGAGACTATATCATGCATTAGAACTAGTTGGGACCATATAAATTTGACATGCAAGCTCAAGAACAGGGTCACCTAGGCAGCAAAAAATTGCAATGAATAAAGCACTAGAACAAAAACTAATTGGACCATTGGAGGAGTCACATACCAAAGAACAATCCCCCAAAGCAGTTTTGTGAATGGAGCTTTGAGCAAGGAGATAAAAAATGACAGCAAGATGAGCTAGAACTCGTGCTTGAGCTGGATAGTGATTTTTTGGGAGGAAGAAGAAGAGTGTGGGTGCAGGAATAAGTGGAGGGGGGCCACCATGGGCCCACGAGGCAGGGGACGCGCCCAGGGGTGTAGGGCGTGCCCCTGACCCTCGTGGCCAGGTGCCAGCTCCCCCTGCTGTGTTCTCGGTGCCAGATATTCTCAAATATTCCAGAAAAAATCATATTAAATTTGCAGGGCATTTGGAGAACTTTCATTTTCGGGGTAGTTTTATGGGACATTTACATTTGTGCCCCTAACTCGAACCCACTACTCATATTTGCCCCTAATTTTGAAGCATGCTCAAATTTGCCCTTCCGCCGTTAAGTCACTGCTCAAAAATGCTCTTCCGTATAGTACTGTAGCACTTTCCGTCCAATATTGTAGCACTTTCCGTCTACTATAGTACACATGGGCCTCTAATGATCAAAGGCCTTTGACTGGACGGAAGGGCATTTCTGAGTAGTGACTTAACGGCAGAGGGGCAAATTTGAGCATGCTTTGCAATTAGGGGCAAATCTGAGTAGGTGGTTCGAGTTAGGGGCAGAAATGCAAATGGCCCATTTTTATTGCATGGATAATGCAGAAAACAGACAAAAAAAATACTATTTTTGCTTTATTTAATATAAATAATAGAAAGTAAAAGGAGGGTATAGAAGGTTGTGCCTTCTAGCTTCATCCATCTCATTATCATCAAAAGGAATCCACTAACAAGGTTGATCAAGTCTTGTTAACGAACTCATTCTGAATAACATGGAACCGGAGAAATTTCGAATAACACTAGGTTACCTCAATGGGGATATGTACATCCCCAATAATAAGAATATCATATTTCTTCTTGACAGTAGGAAGAGGAAATTCAAAACATCCAATAATAATTGATGGAATTTTTCCAATAGAGTTGATACTATGAACTTGAGGTTGTTTCCTCGGAAAGTGTACCGTATGCTCATTACCATTAACATGAAAAGTGGCATTGCCTTTGTTGCAATCAATAACAGCCCCTGCATTATTCAAACAGGGTCTACCAAGGATAATCGACATACTATCGTTCTCGGGAATATCAAGAATAACAAAGTCCGTTAAGATAGTAACATTTGCAACCACAACAGGCACATTCTCACAAATACCGATAGGTATAGCGGTTGATTTATCGGCCATTTGCAAAGATATTTCAGTAGGTGTCAACTTATTTAATTCAAGTCTACGATATAGAGAGAGAGGCATAACACTAACACCGGCGCCAAGATCACATAAAGCAACTTTAACATAGTTTCTTTTAATGGAGCATGGTATAGTTGGTACTCCTGGATCTCCTAGTTTCTTAGGTATTCCACCTTTAAAAGTATAATTAGCAAGCATGGTGGAAATTTCAGCTTCCGGTATCTTTCTTTTATTTGTAATAATACCCTTCATGTATTTAGCATAAGGATTAACTTTAAGCATATCAGTTAAGCGCATACGTAAAAAGATAGGTCTAATCATTTCAGCAAAGCGCTCAAAATCCTCATCATCCTTTTTCTTGGATGGTTTAGGAGAAAAAGGCATGGGTTTCTGAACCCATGGTTCTCTTTATTTACCGTGCTTCCTAGCAACAAAGTCTCTCTTATCATAACGTTGATTCTTTGATTGTGGGTTATCAAGATCAACAGCACACTACTAGGGAAAAGCCTAGCAGCAGCGTGGGTTCTAGGTATATCAGTAGCGCGTGGTCCGGCGCTACTAATAAGGCACTACAGCTAACCTGTAGCAGCAGAGCATGCATCCCCGCACTACTGCTATACAAGTGTAGCAGCAGCGTGCTGCGTGGATGCTCGCTACTGCTAATAGCTCTAGCGCGCTTTACCTGTACGCGCTACTGCTACTATCACACTATTGCTAACTTTTCTCCACTCGCTACTGCTAATTTCAGTAGTTTATGAAAAAAAATCTACATATTTGTTTTGTATTTGAACAGGCTTTATACAAGAATCTTTAGCACATACAAATGTCATCATGATACACATACAAATGGCTGCGAGACCACAAATTTAATCATAGCATATACATACAAATAGTCTCATCATAATCATCATCCAACACAAAGTGGTATATCGTCATCATCTTGAAAATAGCGATACATGCAAGTCTCGAATACTTGCAACTACAACGCCATCCATCTAAACAATGGTATACGCGAGAAGAGCTATCACTATGAGTGAGAGCGGAACTATGCAGTACATGAGGCGGTGGTTACAAGTCCTCTCTCGCGCTAGCGTGAACCTCAAGTAACTAGCTTCTCCTTCTTGTATGCTTTTGAAGTCTTTATGGCTGGCGCCCGAGACCCCATTCACTTGCGCTTGACACTCCTGCCACTCGTTGTACACCCCCGGAACCTTCCCTTTGTACATGACATACCACTGCCATCTCACCATCAAGAAACTAGGTACCTGTTAGAGATGCATCTTCATGAAGAGGATGTACAATCATATGCAACAAAATATACTAGAGCAACACGACAAAGAAAGGGTTAGCAACTAGATGCAACATACAGTACACAAACTAATTAACTAGAGGTACGCAGGTCATCTTACGCAAATGAACAAAGTAGCATTACGCAAGTTCGGCAGGGACCGTGGACATCACAAAGTTTCATCGCTACAGAAAGTATACAAGTTCGACCGACACATATCATCATCATCGGCATCGTAAATCACTAGAAGTTCCGTCCTTCCATATCATCGAGGATGGACCCTAGATTCTTGAACAACATGAGGTCTAGACATTTCATGCCTATGCGAGTTCGGACGTCAGCTCGCGATATAGGGCCGTGGTGGAACATCCCCTTCTCATCGACGACTTCTTTCATGATGATCATCGCAATGTCCCTTTGGATGCGAAAAAAGTCATCTCTAAGTTTATAATCCGCTTCTCCATGAGATTCTAGCCACTTGTGGATATGATTGTCATTTCTGCTTGTCATGCAAAGCTTTTGGTGATTCGTGCTGAACTCAATCATGAGATGGACGATGTAGAATCCATCCTTCTTGCTTGGTTTTGGGACATGGATGCAGGAGAAGTTAGTTTTATGCACGAAACCCATCTTCTTGTTCCTTTGTTTCCTGATCTGCATGTGGCCACCTCTAATGTTGAAGCCTTGGAGAGCATCATCTAGAATATTCATTATGTGGGTGTAGTCCTTTTTCTTGTAGTCTCTGGAAGGGTCAAAATACACGGCGTGGGAGACTCACGGGTAAAGAACGATAAGGATGGAGCGCCTGTTGCTGCAGGGAAAAGACACCTCAAATTATTCTCCATATGAGCGAGAATGAATGATTGAAATATACTAAAGGGTTGTCCGGAACTGACTTACTTTGGATGATAAGGCAGGAGGACAATTTCCTGGTCCTTATTCTGTACCATGAAGTTTTGGAGGTAGTCCCTAGTAGTTTCACACTCAAAGTCGCCGAGACTCAAGAAAGACTCGTGCATGTAGTACGGATCCGCCACACAGATTTACGAAACTTCTTCACTCTTCATGACGGAGCTCATATGTAGTGCAAAAAGGCGGACGATTGTAAAATCGAGCCACCTTGTTAGAAACATCTCAAAGATATGGTCAAACCGCAGGAAGAACACCTCCGCGGGCCGTGTCTCGACCTAGCACTTCCCCTCAGGCACACGAGCCGCGTATGTCGGATATCCGGATCCTTTGAGGCTAGTAGGCTTTTCTCAGTCGACAGCACATGGTCGTGCAGTCTCCTGAGATCCCCTGATAGTGCCTCCAGCGGTTTCGGTGGTAGCATCGGCTCGCCCGTGAGATGGAACATGGCCGCACCTTTCACGGGTACATGCTCTTCAGAATCCATCGTCTGGCTGCTATGTGCTCTGGCTTGTTTGGAGGCAGTTATCTTCCCCGATGTCTTCCTCTCCTTTTCTTGGGCACACCTTCCAGACCCTTCCTTAACCCCTGCCCTAGGGTTCCCAGGCTAAGCACTGTACGACCCCCGGCTAGTTGAGCCTGTGTTGAGGCGGTATCTTCAGGCGTGTCCTGTGAGGAATTCATGAAGAGAGACTTTTTGCAATCCTTCCAACAACCTTCCTGCCCGGGCATATCATCCATATCCTCATTAGCATGCTGATAGCCCGATTTGTCATATGGTTGACTCATCATATCTATGTCACAGTCATACGCATTTGTATTGAGGAAACCCATAGGGTCGACCTCCGTCTCATCATCCATTCTCTGTTCTACAGGACCGATTACATCAGCCAGTACTATTGCACCCCCTTCATCACGTCGTCCGCCGCTCTCACCCGGCACTACAGGAGGTAGTAATTGCATAGGCGGGGTGGTGGTCTCCGCACATGCTTGTTGATGTGTGATTATTGGTGTGCTCTCCGCTGGCTCCACACGAATAAGATTCTTCATCAATAGCAGCACCCAACCCTTGCAGCTTCCAATCCGCGGCCGGGTCTCGTCGTCCTCTCCCACATGCTGTACTGGAGGAGGCAAAGCCTCGTGCCCCGATTTCACACTGGATAAGCTAACCCTGAATTGCCCAGCGGGGATCGGCTGGTTGTGGAATGTGGGTTGCAAGGGGTTCATTATCATCCCCTTTCCCACGTCCACCTTCTGGCCTTTGATCAAGTAGAGTATGGTGCACGGGGTTTCTTCGGCTTGCAAACACATATGTCTGTGGCGTAAAACATCCAAAAGGCAACGAAAATGGAATATTCTATATATATATATATATATATATATGTTGGTGCGACATGTAATTATCGTGACGGCGTCGAGCTCAGCCAAAGACGAAGGCCCACCTAGCACGCCAGAGACTGAGGACGGGCTGCTATGAGTGGGAGCGACTACGAGAGGAAGCCCGGTTGCATGAGCAAGTGATGGTGCAATGTTGTTGTTGTTCATGGAGTTGCTCCCGATGAAACTGGGCATCGGGAAATCATGTACCGTCTTGTCTGGATTTTCCTTCGTCCAGTTGATGATAGCTGGAACCAAGTTAGTAGCAAAATCATTTCTGCAGGCATTTACAGCTGCATTGATTGCCTGCTGTAGCAACTCATTTTTCTCCTCGGCTGTTTTTTCCGCATCCTCAACTGCTTTTTTCTTGACCGCAAGCTTCACCTTTGCGTCGATGTCCTCCTAACTAAACTTCTTTTTCTGCTTCTTGGCCTCCGGGCCCTCGTTGTAAAACACCTTCCATGTGGCGCCATCTCCAGCGCCGTGCACACGACCATATTGCGGCCGCTGGCCCAAAGGGAGTCCCTTAAGTTCGTTCAAGGCCCGGTTGAGAGAGGTGTCCCACTTGGGCCTCATCGAAGAAGTAGGGCTTTCGGCTGCAAGCTAGTGTTGCTTCTCCTGCAGAAGGAGCGTGAACCGTTTAGGAATGTGTAGTTGACTAGATATGGAGCTAAATGTAAGGTGCTAAAAGAATAATTACCAGTAGTCTAATCAATTTCCTCGTGATCTGGTCCATGTAAAAAACCTTTTTTCCTTGTCCCACTTGTAGCGGGTCCTGATGAAGTCACGCTCCAAGGGGTTGGTGAACTTTGCGAAGGGGTCTGGGATACCCGTGGCTTCACGTTCCGCGTCCTCCTTATCCCATATGGGCCTTTTACCGAGGTAGCCACGGCTTCCGAGGTGATGCTTCCCCGTGTTCCTTTGCTGAAGGCTCTTGAATTTCGCAGCCTTAGCCTTGGCTGCCTCGGTAGCGCAAGTGTCCTTGAACTTTTCGAACTTCTCTTCCGTAAGTGTCAGATTTTCCTCCAGAATCTTGGACAGGGGTTCCTCAGCCTCAATAGCTCGTTTCACCCTCCCTTTCCAGGAGGCCAAATCATTGCTAAACATGCCCATGGCGGGATTGTTAATTTTTTTCATCTTCAGATCATCCCACGGTTGTTCTATGCTATCATCCAGGTCGGGGAACTTGAATCTCTTGTGCAACTTCGTCAGGAGCAACTGCATCAAATGTTCTTTACTCCTGAAGTCATCGTCGTTGATGCTCACGCATTCCCGTAGGATGCATCCTACTTGGTTCCCATAGCACCTGCGAGGTTCTTCCGGCTCTAATGGCTCAAATTTGTCAGGTGCCATCTTTGTGATCACTAGTCGTCCAATCCCTACTTTGTTAGGTTTTCGTATGCTCTACTTCTTCTGCTTCTTCTTTTCGGTAGAGGCATCGGCGCCGGTACCTTCCCCACCGGTATCTTCCCCGTCGGTATCTGCCCCGCCGGTCTCGGCGCCGCCATCGGTTCCTTCCCTTCTTGTTCGTTGAAGAATAATTGAGCCCCTCATTGTGACTTTGCCTTTTCCATGGAGTATGATTTTTCTTAGGTAATGTAGTATTGATTCTTCTTTTGACGTATACTAGGAAAAGTGCCCGTGCGTTGCAATGGGAGAAACAAATTATCACACTTAGCGCCCCACCCCTGTTACCACTTTTTTCTTTGTCCTCATTGTCAGTCACGATGTCCACTACACGGCGAACTTTCCACCTAAGCTTGGAGCCAATAAAGAACCGTCTACATACACAGACCAGCGAACGGCCGCGTTCGAGATCGCGGCCACATCCGCACAATCTAATGCTTGCGCCTTGTGTTTGTGCTATCCATATTTTACATCGTAGTAGCTCAGTACCAGTCCGTAAAGGACACAAAAAATCTCTAATTAATTTAACTTTAGTTTAAAACGATCAACACCTATTTTTGCGGGGTAAAACGATAAACATGAAAGAACAATGGAGGTTGCGAGTTTGATTCATGTCATGGTCAACTATTTTTGCCTCATCCCCTAAGCGGGCTTGTGGGTCTAATTTGTTGGGCCTGGTCGCACAGACAGGTTGGAAGGGCACTGTTTTTCTATTGGTGGAACGTAACACGGACGAACGGAGCAGGGGCCGGCGGCCTAGGACAGACGATCTGTAGAATAGAACCAGATGGGAGGCCAAATAATATTATACCTCCATTTATATAAAAAATAGCATATATGCCCATGGGTTACAACAGTAAAAAAAGGTGATATAAATTTAGTGAGGATTTTATGCACAAACATAACATTTAACGTGTTACAAAGTTGGCGCAAATTTAGTAAGTATCATAAGTGGGTCCGCTGCAACAAAAGAAAAAAATAATGTGGATTTAGTGAGGATTGCATGTAGGAAAAAATGCCACATCATTTTTATTCATATAAGATATGAGGCCATTACGCCTGCCATTGGTTCAAATTAAATTGTATGCCAACCAAATATGGCGCCCACAAATCCCGCACGTCCTATCCCATTTGGTAGGGATCCTCCTTCAATCCTCCTATAATTATCGTGTATTTCCATCCTCTCCCTTTCCTTTCTCTTTTCTTCTTTATTTCTCATACAATTATTGTGTATTTCTTTTCTCTTTCTTTACTTATATCAAGCATGTCATGAATCTCATTTGCCAGCCGATTAATTACCCCATAATTACCCTTCATTTCCTTTCTCTCCCTTCCCGTTGGCCCTCCTTCTTTATTTCTCATGCAATATTCACGCCTTATTTCTTTGCTTAATTTCTGAAGCAGCTCGATGCATGATAACCTAAGAATGTATATAAATTGCAAAAAAAATAATGTAAAATAGCAAGGTGGGACTATTTAATAAGTAAACAAATATGAAAAAGCCTCCAGCCTGCTCCTTGTCCATCCCATGGGCCGCAACACCCGTCTCGGCCCAGCACTCCGTGCCCATCAAGCGCCCAACTCCTCGGCCCGACTATGCTTGCTTGCCATTCTTTATTTTAAGGGGACAGACGCCTACATGGGCACTCCCATGAACCTAGGTTGACAGGTCTGCTAAGTTGGCATCTTCATAGCAAACCAGGGTTCGAATCCCGGTTTACACGTCCCAATCTTTTTTCCTATTTTTTATTTTATTCAAATACGCACACACACAACCACGTGAGCAAGATGTAAAAGAAAAAACGACGGTGAACCCCACAACCTCAATAGTACCACCTCGGATGTACAAAATAATATAGGTGAAAAAAACTGAAAGCGTAAATTAATGAAAAGAAGCATATTGTGACGGCGAACCCGACGGACTCAATTTGTGCTTTATTATTAAAATAAGGAGAGACTTCATCATCATCGTTATCTTCTCTCATTGGGTTGCCGTACTGATCGTAGTCTTCCTCGTTGGCGAGTCCATCCATTCCAATGATGTTCCTTTTGCCTCTTCTCACGACAACACGGCTGGGATTCCACGGGACGGTTATGAGGAAGCATTGTGTCACGTGCTTAGCGTGTACCCATGGCTCGTTTTTTGCGATAGCATTCACGGTAGCTCTCTTGGCGTCGGGTATAGTCATGGTAGTGAAATTTCGGTTTTCTCTTTCGACATTCTTAGCCCATCTGACACGGAACATCATCGTGTTGTGCAGTCCAACGTAGTCAAGCTCCCAGATCTCCTCGACCCTTCCATAAAAATCTTTCAGTTGCGCCGTTGTCGCTGCCGGTCATGCATTCCATCATCACCCTTGAGTTCTGATCATCACTGTCCATATCTTTGTCCTTCATGTAGAACGTGTATCCGTTGATATCGTATGCCTAATAGGTTACGAGGTTGGGCGAGGGGCCATGTGCTAAGGCGTATATGAGCAATCCTTCCTTAGAGCCCTCCTCCTGGGGATTAGCAATAATATGCTCTTTGAACCAATGCAGGAAAGTGGAGTTGTGCTATCTAGTAACTTCGGTGTCCGTCCTGCATACCCCCCGGTCACGATACTTCTTTGCGATAATTTCTTTGTGCAGTGCCACGGAAGGATCTACCTCGTCTAGGTGTTGTAGCACTACCAAGTTTTCTCTATCAAAGTCGCAGCGTCGATCTTAGTATGCCACGTGCAGTTCCCTGCGACCGTTGGAGTGACCTTCTCCTTCGAGCCTCCCATCATGCTTGTTAACGGGCAAACCAACACTAACACCAGGCGGCTGCAGGTCTGCGCCATATAGAAAGTTATCGTAGAAAGAGATGCACTCTTGTGTCAGATAGCCCTGGACGATGCTTCCATCTGGACATGACATGTTACGAACGAATCCTTTGATGATCAAACGGCATCATGTTGTGAAGAAATGACGACCCCAGGTCTATTATGTCGTCCACAATATGGACACACAGATGCACCATCACATCAAAGAGCGCAGGCGGGAAGTACATCTCAAGCTCATTTAGTATCATAACAATCTCTTCATGTAACCTTCGGAGCTGCTTTACACTGCTCGACTTTCGAGAGATGACGTCCAAAAAGTTGCAGAGACCAATAAGTGTGTCACGGACGTGCTTGTCCATTATCCCTCTAAGGGCAACAGGTAGTATCTGCGTCATCATCACATGCCAGTCATGGGACTTCATCCCGCTGAACCTTTTCTTGTCCGTGTCTACATATCTTCTTATCTTGCCATAGTAACTGGAACTAACTTTGACTCCAGTAAGACACTTAAAGAATTGGTCAATCTCAGCCTGAATTAAGATGAATCAAGAAGGGGGGCAATAATCCTCTTTCTTTATTTTCTTGCCCTTCTTCTCCCGTGCCTCTGTCTCCGTCTCTGTATCGTTTGACATTGTACGGGGCGGCATGTGCAGATCTTCCCTGATTTTCAAATCTTGCAAGTCTTTTCTTGCCTTCGGCCCATCCTTCGTCTTATCCCGCATGTTCATCAGTGTCACGAGCAAGCTCTCAAGGACATTCTTACAGATATGCATTTGATCAAGGCAATGAGGTGTATCGAGTTTGTGCCGGTACTCCAAGTCCCAGAACACAAACCTCATCTTCCATACCTTCAGCAGCGGCTCTGGCGCCTTTCTCAGCTCCTTCCAGTTTTTCAACAGCTCATCGATTTCGGCACCGCTCCGCTTACATGGAGGTCCTCGATGCTCAGCGTGACCATTGAAAAGATCTCCATGGTTTCTCCATGGGTCGTCCTGTTCGATCCATCTTCGATGCCCCATGTACACGATTTTCCCAGACCCGCCATCTTTCCTTGACGTTAGCTGCTGAGACGTCGTATCATCCATGCCCTGCGTGCATCCGCAATATCCATGGCACACCTGTCCAGCGACATATCCGTAACCGAGATAGTCGTGCACCGTCGTGATCAGCGCGGCTCTCATGTAGAAATACTCGCCTTTGCTAGCGTCCCATGTCTTGGCCGGTGTTTTCCATAACATGTCTAACTCCTCTTGAAGTAGCCCCAAATACAAATAAATATTATTTCCTGGTTGTTTCGGCCCTTGAATAAGCATGCTCATGTGAATGTACTTTGACTTCATGCACAACCAGGGGGGAGGTTGTACATCCATACAAACACGGGCCATGTGCTATGGTTGGTGTTCTGGTTGCCAAACGGATTCATGCCATCGGTACACGCGTCGAGCACAATATTCCTTGCATCACATTCAAAATACCGATAGAAGTTGTTCAACGCTCTCCACTGGCTTCCATCCTTGATGTGTCTCAGCTTCGGATCATCTCCATCGTCGGATCATCTCAGCCAGCGCATTAGCTTTACTTCTTTGGGATCTACAAAATACCGCTGGGGACGGGGAGTGATCGGTAAATACCATACAACTTTCTGGGGACATTTGTTCCAGGCCTTCTTGTATCGAGAAGCATTGCACGCCGGACAGCTTTTTTTTCTGCGTGCTCCTTCCGATAAATTATGCAATCGTTGATGCATGCATGGTATCTAACGTGCGGCAAATCAAGAGGGCACACGATCTTCTTGGCCTCATCAATACTAGTAGGACATAGATTCACCGCGGGAAGAACATCCTTTAGGTACTTGAGATGCTCATCGAGGCTAGTGTCGGTCCATTTGTTTTAGCCTTCGTCTTCAGGAGTTGGAGCATGAAACTCAAGCGGGCCACCTCAGGATTGCAACCATCATACAATGGAGTGTTCGAGTCTACCACCAGTTGCTCCAGCTTAGCCTCCTCTCTAGAAGCAGCTCTTTCAGTACTCGTCTCCTTGCGAAGCAATGCTTGAACATGAGGGTCCCGCACGATTGAACTTAGTACCGACAAACTCTGCTGTGTGGAGTCCACGTCGTTCTCTCCACTGCCATGTCCGGCCCCTTCTCCTCCGCCATGTCCAGCCCCTTCTCCGCCGCCATGTCCGGCCTCTTCCCCGCCGCCATTATCGATCATCTCTTCGTCTTTCCCCGTGTCATCATTGCCTGCCGCATCGGTGTCCTCAACATCGTCATCCTCATCTTCAATTATCCATTGAGTATAGCCGTCCATGAAACCAGTCATGAGCAGGTGCGCTTCGACACGACCATCATCATAGGGGTCGAGCCAAACTATTCCTTTGCATTTTCGACACAGACATAAAACCACTGTCCGGTTATTTTCTTTCCTGTCCTGCACCGCCAACCACAACCACCTGTCCACCATCGTTCCACTGACCATCATGAAAGTCTGCACGGTAATAAAAAACAAATTTATTATAAAAATGCATCCATGCATCAAAGTCATACAAAAATTCGGCATTACCTTCCCTAAAAATAGGACATATAGATCTAGAGTTTGCCCGGAATTCGCCGAAACAGAAATAAATCGACATTTCGGCAAAACATAGGCAACTCAAAAGCACAATTTGGAGTCAACTCATGCCACACACACAATTTCCATAATATTGCCCAATTATCATATCACACACACATACACATATTTCCATTTTGCAAAAGCATGAAATTTTAATCACCTCTATCTCGAGATCAAGCACACGGTGGAGATGATGATGTAAGGAGATCAAAAGTGCATAAAGCTCTTCTTGAGAAAGATATATCACTACTAGGAAAAGGCCTGGTAGTGGCGCACCTGTTTTGGCCATTAATGGCGCACACAGGTGTGCCACTAGCATCACGCCACTAGTAATTAATACTAATGGCGCACCCCTGGTGCGCCATTAGTATACCAGGGAGTGCGCCATTAATATATCACACGGTGCTGTTGGAGAACGTTGCAGAAAATAAAAAATTTCTACGCTTCACCAAGATCAATCTATGGAGTTCATCTAGCAACGAGAGAGAGGAGTGTATCTACATACCCTTGTAGATCGTGAGCGGAAGCGTTCAAGAGAACGGGGTTGAGGGAGTCGTACTCGTCGTGATCCAAATCACTGATGATCCTAGTGCTGAACGGACAGCACCTCCGCATTAAACACACGTACAGTTGGGAAGACGTCTCCTCCTTCTTGATCCAGCAAGGGGGAAGGAGAGGTTGATGGAGATCCAGCAGCACAACGGCGTGGTGGTGGATGCAGCAGCGATCTCGGCAGGGTTTCGCCAAGCTCTACGAGAGGGAGAGGTGTTGCAGAGGGAGAGAGAGGCGCCAGGAACATGGGTGCGCAGCCCTCCCTCCCCCTCTTTATATAGGGCCCCTAGGGGGGGCGCCGGCCCTGGGAGATCCAATCTCCAAGGGGAGGCGGCGCCCAAGGGGGTGGCTTGCCCCCTATGCCAAGTGGGGCACCCCCCACCCCTAGGGTTTCCAACCCTAGGCACAGGGGGAGGCCCAAGGGAAGTGCACCAGCCCACCAGGGGCTGGTTCCCTCCCCACTTCAGCCCATGGGGCCCTCCGGGATAGGTGGCCCCACCGGGTGGACCCCCAGGACCCTTCTGATGGTCCCGGTACAATACCGGTGACCCCCGAAACTTTCCCGATGGCCGAAACTGGACTTCCTGTATATAATTCTTCACCTCCAGACCATTCCGGAACTCCTCGTGACGTCAGGGATCTCATCCGGGACTACGAACAACTTTCGGGTAACTGCATATTAATATCTCTACAACCCTAGCGTCACCGAACCTTAAGTGTGTAGACCCTACGGGTTCAGGAGACATACAGACATGACCGAGACGACTCTCCGGTCAATAACCAACAGCGGGGTCTAGATACCCATGTTGGCTCCCACATGCTCCTTGACGATCTCATCGGATGAACCACGATGTCGTGGATTCAAGTAATCCCGTATACAGTTCCCTTTGTCAATTGGTACGTTACTTGCCCGAGATTCGATCGTCGGTATCCCAATACCTCGTTCAATCTCATTACCGGCAAGTCACTTTACTCGTACCATAATGCATGATCACGTGACCAAACACTTGGTCACTTTGAGCTCATTATGATGATGCATTACCGAGTGGGCCCAGTGATACCTCTCCGTCATACGGAGTGACAAATCCCAGTCTCGATCCATGTCAACCCAACAGATACTTTTGGGGATAACCGTAGTATACCTTTATAGTCACCCAGTTAGGTTGTGACATTTGGTACACCCACAACACCCCTACGGTATCCGGGAGTTACACGATCTCATGGTCTAAGGAAAAGATACTTGACATTGGAAAAGCTCTAGCAAACGAACTACACGATCTTGTGCTATGCTTAGGATTGGGTCTTGTCCATCACATCATTCTCCTAATGATATGATCCCGTTATCAACGACATCCAATGTCCATAGTCAGGAAACCATGACTATCAGTTGATCAAAAAGCTAGTCAACTAGAGGCTTACTAGGGACATGTTGTGGTCTATTTATTCACACATGTATTACGATTTCCGGATAACAGAATTATAGCATGAAAAATATACAATTATCACGAACAAGGAAATATAATAATAATCATTTTATTATTGCCTCTAGGGCATATTTCCAACAGTCTCCCACTTGCACTAGAGTCAATAATCTAGTTACATTGTGATGAATCGAACACCCATAGAGTTCTGATGTTGATCATGTTTTGCTCACGGAAGAGGTTTAGTCAACGATCTGCGACATTCAGATCTGTATGCACTTTGCAAATATCTATGTCTCCATCTTGAACATTTTCACGAATGGAGTTGAAGCGACACTTGATGTGCCTGGTCTTCTTGTGAAACCTAGGCTCCTTGGCAAGGGCAATAGCTCCAGTGTTGTCACAGAAGAGGGTGATAGGCTCCGATGCATTGGGTATGACTGCTAGGTCGGTGATGAACTCCTTCATCCAGATTGCTTCATCCGCTGCCTCCGAGGCTGTCATGTACTCCGCTTCACATGTAGATCCCGCCACGACGCTTTGCTTGCAAATGCACTAGCTTACTGCCCCTCCATTCAAAATATACACGTATCCGGTTTGTGACTTAGAGTCATCCAGATCTGTGTCGAAGCTAGCGTCGATGTAACCCTTTACGACGAGCTCTTCGTCACCTCCATAAACGAGAAACATGTCCTTTGTCCTTTTCAGGTACTTTAGGATATTCTTGACCGCTGTCTCGTGTTCCTTGCCGGGATTACTTTGGTACCTTCCTACCAAACTTACGGCAAGGTTTACATCAGGTCTGGTACACAGCATGGCATACATAATAGACCCTATGGCTGAGGCATAGGGGATGCCACTCATCTCTTCCATATCTTCTGCAGTGGTCGGGCATTGAGCCGAGCTCAATCTCACACCTTGCAATACAGGCAAGAACCCTTTCTTGGACTGATCCATATTGAACTTCTTCAATATCTTATCAAGGTATGTGCTTTGTGAAAGACCTATGAGGCGTCTCGATCTATCCCTATAGATCTTGATGCCTAATATGTAAGCAGCTTCTCCAAGGTCCTTCATTGAAAAGCACTTATTCAAGTAGGCCTTAATGCTGTCCAAAAGTTCTATATCATTTCCCATCAAAAGTATGTCATCTACATATAATATGAGAAATGCTACACAGCTTCCACTCACTTTCTTGTAAACGCAGGCTTCTCCATAAGTCTGCATAAACCCAACTCATCAAAGCGAATGTTCCAACTCCAAGATGCTTGCACCAGCCCATAAATGGATCGCTAGAGCTTGCATACCTTGTTAGCATTCTCAGGATCGACAAAACCTTCCGGCTGCATCATATACAGTTCTTCCTTAAGATAGCCGTTAAGGAATGCCGTTTTGACGTCCATTTGCCATATCTCATAATCATAGTATGCGGCAATTGCTAACATGATTCGGATGGACTTCACCTTCGCTACGGGAGAGAAAGTCTCATCGTAGTCAACCCCTTGAACTTGCCGATAACCCTTAGCGACAAGTCGAGATTTATAGATGGTAACATTACCATCCGCGTCCATCTTCTTCTTAAAGATCCATTTGTTTTCTATCGCTCGCCGATCATCGGGCAAGTCTGTCAAAGTCCATACTTTGTTTTCATACATGGATCCTATCTCGGATTGCATGGCTTCAAGCCATTTGTTGGAATCTGGGCCCGCCATCGCTTCTTCATAGTTCGAAGGTTCACCGTTGTCTAACAACATGATTTCCAGGACAGGGTTGCCATACCACTCTGGTGTGGAACGTGTCCTTGTGGACCTATGAAGTTCAGTAGAAACTTGATCCGAAGTACCTTGATCATCATCATTAATTTCCTCTCCAGTCGGTGTAGGCACCATAGGAACATTTTCCTGAGCTGCACTACTTTCCGGTTCAAGAGGTAGTACTTCATCGAGTTCTACTTTCCTCCCACTTACTTCTTTCGAGAGAAACTCTTTCTCCAGAAAGGACCCGTTCTTGGCAACAAAGATCTTGCCTTTGGATCTAAGGTAGAAGGTATACCCAATGGTTTCCTTAGGGTATCCTATGAAGACGCATTTTTTTGACTTGGGTTCGAGCTTTTCAGGTTGAAGTTTCTTGACATAAGCATCACATCCCCAAACTTTTAGAAACGACAACTTAGGTTTCTTCCCAAACCATAATTCATATGGTGTCGTCTCAACGGATTTAGACGGTGCCCTATTTAAAGTGAATGTAGCTGTCTCTAGAGCGTATCCTCAAAATGATAGCGGTAAATCGGTAAGAGACATCATAGATCGCACCATATCCAATAGAGTGCGATTACGACGTTCGGACACATCATTATGCTGAGGTGTTCCAGGCGGCGTGAGTTGTGAAATGATTCCACATTTCCTTAAGTGCGTACCAAATTCGTGACTTAAATATTCTCCTCCACGATCTGATCATAAGAACTTTATTTTTCGGTCACGTTGATTCTCTACCTCATTCTGAAATTCCTTGAACTTTTCAAAGGTTTCACACTTTTGTTTCATCAAGTAGACATACCCATATCTACTCAAGTCATCAGTGAGAGTGAGAACATAACGTTAGCCCCCGGGAGCCTCAACGCTCATTGGACCGCATACATCAGTATGTATGATTTCCAATAAGTTGGTTGCTCGCTCCATTGTTCCGGAGAATGGAGTCTTGGTCATTTTGCCCATGAGGCATGGTTCGCATGTGTCAAATGATTAATAATAGAGAGACTCTAAAAGTCCATCAGCATGGAGCTTCTTCATGCGCTTGACACCAATGTGACCAAGGCGGCAGTGCCACAAGTATGTGGGACTATCGTTATCAACCTTACATCTTTTGGTATTCACACTATGAATATGTGTAACATCACGTTCGAGATTCATTAAGAATAAACCATTGACCAGTGGGGCATGACCATAAAACATATCTCTCATATAAATAGAACAACCATTATTCTCGGATTTAAATGAGTAGCCATCTCGCATTAAACGAGATACAGATACAATGTTCATGCTCAAAGCTAGCACTAAATAACAATTATTGAGGTTGAAAACTAATCCCGTAGTTAAATGTACAGGTAGCATGCCGACGGCGATCACATCGACCTTGGAACCATTCCCGACACGCATCGTCACCTCGTCCTTCGCCAGTCTCCGCTTATTCCGCAGCTCCTGCTTTGAGTTACAAATATGAGCAACCGCACCGGTATCAAATACCCAGGAGCTACTACGAGTACTGGTAAGGTACACATCAATTACATGTATATCACATATACCTTTAGTGTTGCCGGCCTTCTTGTCCGCTAAGTATTTGGGGCAGTTCTGCTTCTAGTGACCCTTCCCTTTGCAATAAAAGAACTCAGTCTCATGCTTGGGTCCATTCTTTGGCTTCTTCCCGGCAACTGGTTTACCGGGCGCGGCAACTTCCTTGCCGTCCTTCTTGAAGTTCTTCTTACCCTTGCCTTTCTTGAACTTAGTGGTTTTATTGACCATCAACACTTGATGTTCCTTTTTGATTTCCACCTCCACTGATTTCAGCATTGAAAATACTTCAGGAATAGTTTTCACCATCCCATGCATATTGTAGTTCATCACAAAGCTCTTGTAGCTAGGTGAGAGCGAATGAAGGATTCTGTCAATGACCGCCTCGTCCGGGAGTTTAATGTCCAGCTGGGACAAGCGGTTGTGCAACCCAGACATTTTGAGTATTAGCTCACTGACAGAACTATTTTCCTCCATCTTACAACTATAGAACTTGTCGGAGACTTCTTATCTCTCGACCCGGGCATGAGCTTGGAAAACCATTTTCAGCTCCTCAAACATCTCATATGCTCCGCGTTGGTCAAAACGCTTTTGGAGCCCCGGTTCTAAGTTGTAAAGCATGACACACTAAACGAGGGAGTAATCGTCAGCACGTGACTGCCAAGCAGTCATAACGTCTTGGTTCTCTGGAATGGGTGCTTCACCCAGCGGTCCTTCTAGGACATATGCTTTCTTGGCAGGTATGAGGATGATCCTCAGGTTCAGGACCCAGTCCGTATAGTTGCTTGAAGGAAATATGCCCTAGAGGCAATAATAAAGTTATTATTTATTTCCTCATATCATGATAAATGTTTATTATTCATGCTAGAATTGTATTAACCGGAAACATGATACATGTGTGAATACATAGACAAACATATAGTCACTAGTATGCATCTACTTGACTAGCTCATTAATAAAAGATGGTTATGTTTCCTAACCATAGAAATGTGTTGTCATTTGATTAATGGGATCACATCATTAGGAGAATGATGTGATTCACATGACCCATTCCATTATCCTAGCACTTGATCGTTTAGTATATTGCTATTGCTTTCTTCATGACTTATACATGTTCCTGTAACTATGAGATTATGCAACTCCCGTTTACCGGAGGAACACTTTGGGTGCTACCAAACGTCACAATGTAACTGGGTGATTATAAAGGAGTACTACAGGTGTCTCCAAAGGTACATGTTGGGTTGGCGTATTTCGAGATTAGGTTTTGTCACTCCGATTGTCGAAGAGGTATCTCTAGGCCCTCTCGGTAATGCACATCACTATAAGCCTTGCAAGCAATGTAGCTAATGAGTTAGTTACATAATGATGCATTACATAACGAGTAAAGAGACTTGCCAGTAACGAGATTGAACTAGGTATTGGATACCGAAGATTGAATCTCAGGCAAGTAACATACCGATGACAAAGGGAACAACGTATGTTGTTATGTGGTTTGACCGATAAATATCTTCGCAGAATATGTAGGAGCCAATATGAGCATCTAGGTTCCGCTATTGGTTATTGACCGAGAATAGTTCTAGGTCATGTCTACATAGTTCTCGAACCCGTAGGGTCCGCACGCTTAACGTTACGATGACAGTTTTATTATGAGTTTATAAGTTTTGATGCACCGAAGGTTGTTCGGAGTCCCGGTTGTGATCACGGACATGACGAGGAGTCTCAAAATGGTCGAGACATAAAGATTGATATATTGGAAGCCTATATTTGGATATCAGAATGGTTTCGGGTGAAATCGGGATTTTACCGGAACACCGGGGGGTTACCGGAACCCTCCCGGAGGTTAATGGGCCTTAGTGGGCCATGAGGGAGAAGAGGAGAGCCGGCCAGGGCAGGCCGCATGCCCCCTCCCCCTAGTCGAAATAGGACAAGGAAGGGGGGGGCGGCGCCCCCCTTTCCTCTTTCCCCTCCCTCCTTTCCTTCTCCACCAAGGAAAGAGGGGGGAGTCCTACTCCCGATGGGAGTAGGACTCCTCCAGGCGCACCCCTAGGGGGTCGGCCGCACCTCCCCCTCCCTCCTTTATATACGGGGGCAGGGGAACCCTAGAACACACAAGTTGATCTACGTGATCGTTCCTTAGCCGTGTGCGGTGCCCCCTCCACCATATTCCACCTCGGTCATATCGTCGCAGAGTTTAGGCGAAGCCCTGCGCCGGTAGAACATCATCATCGTCACCACGCCGTCGTGCTGACGGAACACATCCCCGACACCTTGCTGGATCGGAGTCCGGGGATCGTCATCGAGCTGAACGTGTGCTGAACTCGGAGGTGCAGTATGTTCGGTACTTGGATTGGTCAGATCGTGAAGACGTACGACTACATCATCCGTGTTGTCATAACGCTTCCGCTTACGGTCTACAAGGGTACGTGGACATTACTCTCCCCTCTCGTTGCTATGCATCACCATGATCTTGCATGTGCGTAGGAATTTTTTTTGAAATTACTACGTGACCCAACAGTGGCATCCGAGCCAGGTTTTATGCATAGATGTCATATGCACGAGTAGAACACAAGTGAGTTGTGGGCGATACAAGTCATACTGCTTACTAGCATGTCATACTTTGGCTCAGCAGTATTGTAAGATGAAGCGGCCCGGACCGACATTACGCGTACGCTTACGCGAGACTGGTTTCACTGTTACGAGCACTCATGCTTAAAGGTGACTGGCGGGTGTCTGTTTCTCTCACTTTAGCTGAACCGAGTGTGGCTACGCCCGGTCCTTGCGAAGGTTAAAACAACATTAACTTGACGAACTATCGTTGTGGTTTGGATGCATAAACGGTTCTTGCTAAGACCGTAGCAGCCACGTAAAATTTGCAACAATAAAGTAGAGGACGTCTAACTTGTTTTTGCAGGGCATGTTGTGATGTGATATGGTCAAGACGTGATGCTATATTTTATTGTATGAGATGATCATGTTTTGTAACCGAAGTTATCGGCAACTGGCAGGAGCCATATGGTTGTCGCTTTATTGTATGAAATGCAAACGCCCTGTAATTGCTTTACTTTATCACTAAGCGGTAGCGATAGTCGTAGAAGCAATAGATGGCGTAACAACAACGATGCTACGATGGAGATCAAGGTGTCGCGCCGGTGACGATGGTGATCACTACGGTGCTTCGAAGATGGAGATCACAATCACAAGATGATGATGGCCATATCATATCACTTATATTGATTGCATGTGATGTTTATCCTTTATGCACCTTATCTTGCTTTGATTGACGGTAGCCTTTTAAGATGATCTCTCACTAAAT
Organism: Triticum aestivum; assembly: GCF_018294505.1. Lineage (NCBI taxonomy): Eukaryota > Viridiplantae > Streptophyta > Magnoliopsida > Poales > Poaceae > Triticum > Triticum aestivum. Next base: position 755,715,151 of record NC_057798.1, on the reverse strand, counting down.
TATCAAGAAGTGTTCTCCCTGAGTATGCACCGTTGCGAAAGTTTTTCGTGCTGAGACACCACGTGATGATCGGGTGTGATAGGCTCTATGTTCAAATACAACGGGTGCAAAACAGATGTACACGCGGAATACTCAGGTTAAACTTGACGAGCCTAGCATATAACAGATATGGCCTCGGAACACGGAGACCAAAAGGTCGAGCGTGAATCATATAGTAGATATGATCAACATATTGATGTTCACTGTTGAAACTACTCCATCTCACGTGACGATCCAACGTGGTGTAGTTGATATGGATCACGTAATCACTTAGAGGATTAGAGGATGTCTATCTAAGTGCGAGTTCTTAAGTAATATGATTAATTGAACTTGAATTTATCATGAACTTAGTACCTGATAGTATTTTTCTTTCCATGTTTGTTGTAGATAGATGGCTCGTGTTGTTGTTCCGTTGAATTTTCATGCGTTCCTTGAGAAAGCAAAGTTGAAATATGATGGCAGCAATTACACGGACTGGGTCCGTAACCTGAGGATTATCCTCATTGCTGCACAGAAGAATTACGTCCTGGAAGCACCGCTGGGTGCCAGGCCTGCTGCTGATGCAACTAACGATGTTAAGAACGTTTGGCAGAGCAAAGCTGATGACTACTCGATAGTTCAGTGTGCCATGCTTTACGGCTTAGAACCGGGTCTTCAACGATGTTTTGAACGTCATGGAGCATATGAGATGTTCCAGGAGTTGAAGTTAATATTTCAAGCAAATGCCTGGATTGAGATATATGAAGTCTCCAATTAGTTCTATAGCTGCAAGATGGAGGAGAATAGTTCTGTCAGTGAACACATACTCAAAATGTCTAGGTATAATAATCACTTGATTCAACTGGGAGTTAATCTTCCTGATGATAGTGTCATTGACAGAATTCTTCAATCACTGCCACCAAGCTACAAGAGCTTCGTGATGAACTATAATATGCAAGGGATGGACAAGACTATTCCCGAGCTCTTCGCAATGCTAAAAGCCGCGGAGGTAGAAATCAAGAAGGAGCGTCAAGTGTTGATGGTTAACAAGACCACCAGTTTCAAGAAGAAGGGGAACTTCAAGAAGAATAGCAAACAAGTTGTTGCTCAAGAGAAGAAACCCAAGTCTGGACCTAAGCCTGAGAGTGAGTGCTTCTACTGCAAGCAGACTGGACACTGGAAGCGGAACTGCCCCAAGTATTTGGCGGATAAGAAGGATGGCAAAGTGAACAAAGGTATATGTGATATACATGTTATTGATGTGTACCTTACTAATGCTCGCAGTAGTACCTGGGTGTTTGATACTGGTTCTGTTGCTAATATTTGCAACTCGAAACAGGGACTACGGATTAAGCGAAGATTGGCTAAGGACGAGGTGACGATGTGCGTGGGAAATGGTTCCAAAGTCGATGTGATCGCGGTCGGCACGCTACCTCTACATCTACCATCATGATTAGTTTTAGACCTAAATAATTGTTATTTGGTGCCAGCGTTGAGCATGAACATTATATCTGGATCTTGTTTGATGCGAGACGGTTATTCATTTAAGTCAGAGAATAATGGTTGTTCTATTTACATGAGTAATATCTTTTATGGTCATGCACCCTTGAAGAGTGGTCTATTTTTATTGAATCTCGATAGTAGTGATACACATATTCATAGTGTTGAAACCAAAAGATGCAGAGTTGATAATGATAGTGCAACTTATTTGTGGCACTGCCGTTTAGGTCATATCGGTGTAAAGCGCATGAAGAAACTCCATACTGATGGGCTTTTGGAATCACTTGATTATGAACCACTTGGTACTTGCGAACCATGCCTCATGGGCAAGATGACTAAAACGCCGTTCTCCGTAACTATGGACTAACTATGGAGCAAGCAACTGATTTGTTGGAAATCATACGTACTGATGTTTGTGGTCCAATGAATGTTGAGGCTCGCGGCGGGTATCGTTATTTTCTCACATTCACAGATGATTTGAGCAGATATGGGTATATCTACTTAATGAAACACAAGTCTGAAACATTTGAAAAGTTCAAAGAATTTCAGAGTGAAGTGGAAAATCATCGTAACAAGAAAATAAAATTTCTACGATCTGATCGTGGAGGAGAATATTTGAGTTATGAGTTTGGTTTACATTTGAAACAATGCGGAATAGTTTCGCAACTCACGCCACCCGGAACACCACAACGAAATGGTGTGTCCGAACGTCGTAATTGTACTTTACTAGATATGGTGCGATCTATGATGTCTCTTACTGATTTACCGCTCTTGTTTTGGGGTTAGGCTTTAGAGACGGCCGCATTCACGTTAAATAGGGCACCATCAAAATCCGATGAGACGACTCCTCATGAACTGTGGTTTCACAAGAAACCAAAGTTGTCGTTTCTTAAAGTTGGGGCTGCGATGCTTATGTGAAGAAACTTCAACCAGATAAGCTTGAACCCAAATCGGAGAAATGTGTCTTCATAGGATACCCAAAAGAGACTGTTGGGTACACCTTCTATCACAGATCTGAAGGCAAGATTTTCATTGCAAAATTCGGATCCTTTCTAGAGAAGGAGTTTCTCTCGAAAGAAGTGAGTGGGAGGAAAGTAGAACTTGATGAGGTAACTGTACCTGCTCCCTTATTGGAAAGTAGTTCATCACAAGAACCGGTTCCTGTGAAAACTACACCAATAAGTGAGGAAGCTAATGATATTTATCATGAAACTTCAGATCAAATTTCTACTGAACCTCGTAGGTCTACCAGAGTAAGATCCGCACCAGAGTGGTATGGTAATCCTATTCTGGAAGTCATGTTACCTGACCATGATGAACCTATGAACTATGAGGAAGCAATGATGAGCCCAGATTCTGCAAAATGGCTAGAGGCCATGAAATCTGAGATGGGATCCATGTATGAGAACAAAGTATGGACTTTGGTTGACTTGCCCGATGATCGGCAAGCCATTGAGAATAAATGGATTTTTAAGAAGAAGACTGACGCTGATGGTAATGTAACTGTCTATAAAGCTCGACTTGTTGCAAAAGGTTTTCGACAAGTTCAAGGGGTTGACTACAATGAGACTTTCTCACCCGTAGCGATGCTTAAGTCTGTCCGAATCATGTTAGCAATTGCTGCATTTTATGATTATGAAATTTGGCAAATGGATGTCAAAACTGCATTCTTGAATGGATTTCTGGAAGAAGAGTTGTATATGATGCAGCCAGAAGGTTTTGTTGATCCAAAAGGTGCTAACAAAGTGTGCAAGCTCCAGCGAATCATTTATGGACTGGTGCAACCATCTCGGAGTTGGAATAAACGCTTTGATAGTGTGATCAAAGCATATGGTTTTATACAGACTTTTGGGGAAGCCTGTATTTACAAGAAAGTGAGTGGGAGCTCCGTAGCATTTCTGATATTATATGTAGATGACATATTATTAATTGGAAATGATATAGAATTTCTGGATAGCATAAAGGGATACTTGAGTAAAAGTTTTTCTATGAAAGATCTCGGTGAAGCTGCTTATATATTGGGCATCAAGATTTATAGAGATAGATCAAGACGCTTAATTGGACTTTCACAAAGCACATACCTTGATAAATTTTTGAAAAGGTTCAAAATGGATCAGGCAAAGAAAGGGTTCTTGCCCGTACTACAAGGTGTGAAGTTGAGTCAAACTCAATGCCCGACCACAGTAGAAGATAGAGAGAAAATGAAAGATGTTCCCTATGCTTCAGCCATAGGCTCTATCATGTATGCAATGCTGTGTACCAGACCTGACGTGTGCTTAGCAATAAGCTTGGCAAGAAGGTACCAAAGTAATCCAGGAGTGGATCACTGGACAGCGGTCAAGAACATCCTGAAATACCTGAAAAGGACTAAGGATATGTTTCTCGTATATGGAGGTGACAAAGAGCTAGTCGTAAATGGTTACGTCGATGCAAGCTTTGACACTGATCCGGACGATTCTAAATCGCAAACCGGATACGTGTTTTTATTAAACGGTAGAGCTGTAAGTTGGTGCAGTTCTAAACAAAGTGTCCTGGCGGGATCTACATGTGAAGCGGAGTACATAGCTGCTTCGGAAGCAGCAAATGAACGAGTCTGGATGAAGGAGTTCATTTCCGATCTAGGTGTCATACCTAGTGCATCGGGACCAATGAAGATCTTCTGTGACAATACTGGTGCAATTGCCTTGGCAAAGGAATCCAGATTTCACAAGAGGACCAAGCACATCAAGAGACGCTTCAATTCCATCCGGGACCAAGTCCAGGTGGGAGCCATAGAGATTTGCAAGATACATACGGATCTGAATGTTGCATACCCATTGATTAAGCCTCTTCCACGAGCAAAACATGATCAGCACCAAGACTCCATGGGTGTTAGAATCATTACTGTGTAATCTAGATTATTGACTCTAGTGCAAGTGGGAGACTAAAGGAAATATGCCCTAGAGGCAATAATAAAGTTATTATTTATTTCCTCATATCATGATAAATGTTTATTATTCATGCTAGAATTGTATTAACCGGAAACATGATACATGTGTGAATACATAGACAAACATATAGTCACTAGTATGCCTCTACTTGACTAGCTCATTAATCAAAGATGGTTATGATTCCTAACCATAGACATGTGTTGTCATTTGATTAATGGGATCACATCATTAGGAGAATGATGTGATTGACATGACCCATTCCGTTAGCCTAGCACTTGATCGTTTAGTATATTGCTATTGCTTTCTTCATGACTTATACATGTTCCTGTAACTATGAGATTATGCAACTCCCGTTTACCGAAGGAACACTTTGGGTGCTACCAAACGTCACAACGTAACTGGGTGATTATAAAGGAGTACTACAGGTGTCTCCAAAGGTACATGTTGGGTTGGCGTATTTCGAGATTAGGTTTTGTCACTCCGATTGTCGAAGAGGTATCTCTGGGCCCTCTCGGTAATGCACATCACTATAAGCCTTGCAAGCAATGTAGCTAATGAGTTAGTTACGGAATGATGCATTACGTAACGAGTAAAGAGACTTGCCAGTAACGAGATTGAACTAGGTATTGGATACCGATGACAAAGGGAACAACGTATGTTGTTATGCGGTTTGACAGATAAAGATCTTCGCAGAATATGTAGGAGCCAATATGAGCATCCAGGTTCCGCTATTGGTTATTGACCGAGAATAGTTCTAGGTCATGTCTACATAGTTCTCGAACCCGTAGGGTCCACACGCTTAACATTACGATGACAGTTTTATTATGAGTTTATAAGTTTTGATGTACCGAAGGTTGTTCGGAGTCCCGGATGTGATCACGGACATGACGAGGAGTCTCGGAATGGTCGAGACATAAAGATTGATATATTGGAAGCCTATATTTGGATATCGGAATGGTTCCGGATGAAATCGGGATTTTACTGGAACACCGGGGGGTTACCGGAACCCTCCCGGGGGTTAATGGGCCTTAGTGGGCCATGAGGGAGAAGAGGAGAGCCGGCCAGGGCGGGCCGCGCGCCCCCTCCCCCCCTAGTCCGAATAGGACAAGGAAGGGGGGGCGCCCCCCTTTCCTCTTTCCCCTCCCCCTTTCCTTCTCCACCAAGGCAAGAGGGGGGAGTCCTACTCCCGATGGGAGTAGGACTCCTCCAGGCGCACCCCTAGGGGGCCAGCCGCACCTCCCCCCTCCCTCCTTTATATACGGGGGTAGGGGGCACCCTAGAACACACAAGTTGATCTACGTGATCGTTCCTTAGCCGTGTGCGGTGCCCCCCTCCACCATATTCCACCTCGGTCATATCGTCGTGGAGTTTATGCGAAGCCCTGCGCCGATAGAACATCATCATCGTCCCCATGCCGTCGTGCTGACGGAACTCATCCCCGACACTTTGCTGGATCGGAGTCCGGGGATCGTCATCGAGCTGAACGTGTGCTGAACTCGGAGGTGCCGTACGTTCGGTACTTGGACCGGTCGGATCGTGAAGACGTACGACTACATCAACCGCGTTGTCATAACGCTTCTGCTTACGGTCTGCGAGGGTACGTGGACATTACTCTCCCCTCTCGTTGCTATGCATCACCATGATCTTGCATGTGCGTAGGATTTTTTTTTGAAATTACTATGTTACCCAACATTGCTGCCATCATCTTTCAGCTTGGTTTTCTCTAGGAACGCGTTGAAGTTGAGGTTGACATGAGCGTTGGCCATTTGATCTACAAGACATTTTTGCAAAGGTTTTTAGACTAAGTTCTTGATAATTAAGTTCATCTAATCAAATTATTTAATGAACTGCCACTCAGATTAGACATCCCTCTAGTCAACTAAGTGATACATGATCCCAGTCAACTAGGCCGTGTCCGATCATCACGTGAGACGGACTAGTCATCATCGGTGAACATCTCCATGTTGATCGTATCTTCCATACGACTCATGTTCGACCTTTCGGTCTCTTGTGTTCCGAGGCCATGTCTGTACATGCTAGGCTCGTCAAGTTAACCTAAGTGTTTTGCATGTGTAAATCGGTCTTACACCCGTTGTATGTGGACGTTGGAATCTATCACACCCAATCATCACGTGGTGCTTCGAAACAACGAACTTTCGCAACGGCGCACAGTTAGGGGGAACACTTTCTTGAAATTATTATGAGGGATCATCTTATTTACTACCGTCGTTCTAAGCAAATAAGATGCAAAAACATGATAAACATCACATGCAATCAAATAGTGACATGATATGGCTAATATCATATAGCTCCTTTGATCTCCATCTTCGGGGCGCCATGATCATCTTTGTCACCGGCATGACACCATGATCTCCATCATCATGATCTCCATCATTGTGTCTCCATGAAGTTGCTCGCCAACTATTACTTATACTACTATGACTAACGGTTTAGCAATAAAATAAAGTAATTACATGGCGTTTAATCATTGACACGCAGGTCATACAATAACTAAGACAACTCCTATGGCTCCTGCCGGTTGTCTAACTCCTCTTGAAGTAGCCCCAGATACAAATAAATATTATTTCTTGGTTGTTTCGGCCCTTGAATAAGCATGCTCATGTGAATGTACTTCGACTTCATGCACAACCAGGGGGGAGGTTGTACATCCATACAAACACGGGCCATGTGCTATGGTTGGTGTTCTGGTTGCCAAACAGATTCATGCCATCGGTACACGTGCCGAGCATGATGTTCCTTGCATCACATTCAAAATACCGATAGAAGTTGTTCAACGCTCTCCACTGGCTTCCATCCTTGATGTGTCTCAGATTCGGATCATCTCCATCGTCGGATCATCTCAGCCAGCGCATTAGCTTTGCTTCCTTGGGATCTACAAAATACCGTTGGAGACGGGGAGTGATCGGTAAGTACCATACAACTTTCTGGGGACATTTCTTCCCGGCCTTCTTGTATCAAGAAGCATTGCACGCCGGACAGCTTGTTTTTTTCCGCGTGCTCCTTCGGATAAATTATGCAATCGTTGATGCATGCATGGTATCTAATGTGCGGCAAATCAAGAGGGCACATGATCTTCTTGGCCTCATCAACACTAGTAGGACATAGATTCCCCGTGGGAAGAACATCCTTTAGGTACTTGAGATGCTCATCGAGGCTAGTTTCGGTCCATTTGTTTTTAGCCTTCGTCTTCAGGAGTTGGAGCATGAAACTCAAGCGTGTCACCTGAGGATTGCAACCATCATACAATGGAGTGTTCAAGTCTACCACCAGTTGCTCCAGCTTAGTCTCCTCTCTAGAAGCAGCTCTCTCAGTACTCGTCTCCTTGCGAAGCAATGCTTGAACATGAGGGTCCCGCACGATTGAACTTAGTACAGACAAACTCTGCTGTGTGGAGTCCACGCCGTTCTCTCCACCGCCATGTCCGGTCCCTTCTCCTCCGCCATGTCCGGCCCCTTCTCCGCCGTCATGTCCGGCCTCTTCCCCGCCGCCATTATCGATCATCTCTTCGTCTTTCCCCGTGTCATCATTGCCTGCCCCGTCGGCGTCCTCAACATCGTCATCCTCATCTTTAATTATCCACCGAGTATAGCCATCCATGAAACCAGTCATGAGCAGGTGCGCTTCGACACGACCATCGTCATAGGGGTCGAGCCAAACTATTCCTTTGCATTTTCGACACAGAAATAAAACCACTGTCCGGTTATTTTCTTTCATGTCCTGCACCGCCGACCACAACCACCTGTCGACCATCGTTCCACTGACCATCATGAAAGTCTACATGGTAATAAAAAACAAATTGATTATAAAAATGCGTGCATGCATGAAAGTCATACAAAAATTCAGCATGACCTTCCCTAAAAATAGGACATATATAGATCTAGAGTTTGCCTGGAATTCGCCGAAACAGAAATAAATCGACATTTCAGCAAAACATAGGCAACTCAAAAGCACAATTTGGTGTTAACTCATGCCACACACACAATTTCCATAATATTGCCCAATTATCATATCACACACACATACACATATTTCCATTTTACAAAAGCACGAAATTTTAATCACCTCTATCTCGAGATCGAGCACACGGTGGAGATGATGATGTAGGGAGATCAAAAGTGCATAAAGCTCTTCTTGAGAAAGAAATATCACTACTAGGAAAAGGCCTAGTAGATGCGCACCTGTTTTGGCCATTAATGGCGCACGCCACTAGTAATTAATACTAATGGCGCACCCCTGGTGCGCCATTAGTATACCAGGGAGTGCGCCATTAGTATATCACACGGTGCTGTTGCAGAACGTTCCAGAAAATAAAAAAATTCTATGCTTCACCAAGATCAATCTATGGAGTTCATCTAGCAACGAGAGAGAGGAGTGTATCTACATACCCTTGTAGATCGTGAGCGGAAGTGTTCAAGAGAACGGGGTTGAGGGAGTCGTACTTGTCGTGATCCAAATCACCGATGATCCTAGTGCTGAACGAACAGCACCTCCGCGTTCAACACACGTACGGTTGGGAAGACGTCTCCTCCTTCTTGATCCAGCAAGGGGGAAGGAGAGGTTGATGGAGATCCAGCAGCATGACGGCGTGGTGGTGGATGCAGCAGCGATCTTGGCAGGGCTTCGCCAAGCTCTACGAGAGGGAGAGGTGTTGCAGAGGGAGAGGGAGGCGCCAGGAGCGTGGGTGCACAGCCCTTCCTCCCTCCCTCTTTATATAGGGCCCCTAGGGGGGGTGCCGGCCCTAGGAGATCCAATCGCCAAGGGGGGGCGGCGCCCAAGGGGGTGGCTTGCCCCCCAAGCCAAGTGGGGCGCCCCCGACCCCTAGGGTTTCCAACCCTAGGCGCAGGGTGAGGCCCAAGGGGGGTCCACCAGCCCACCAGGGGCTGGTTCCCTCCCCACTTCAGCCCATGGGGCCCTCCGGGATAGGTGGCCCCACCCGATGGACCCCCGGGACCCTTCCGGTGGTCCCGGTACAATACCGGTGACACCCGAAACTTTCCCGATGGCCGAAACTGGACTTCCTATATATAATTCTTCACCTCTGGACCATTCCGTAACTCCTCGTGACGTCCGGGATCTCAGCAGGGACTCCGAACAACTTTCGGGTTACTGCATACTAATATCTCTACAACCCTAGCGTCACCGAACCTTAAGTGTGTAGACCCTACGGGTTCGGGAAACATGCAGACATGACCGAGACGACTCTCTGATCAATAACCAACAGCGGGATATGGATACCCATGTTGGCTCCCACGTGCTCCTCAATGATCTCATCGGATGAACCACGATGTCGTGGATTCAAGTAATCCCGTATACAATTCCCTTTGTCAATCGGTACGTTACTTGCCCGAGATTCGATCGTTGGTATCCCAATACCTCGTTCAATCTCGTTACCGGCAAGTCACTTTACTCGTACCATAATGCATGATCCCGTGACCAAACACTTGGTCACTTTGAGCTCATTATGATGATGCATTACCGAGGTGGCCCAGAGATACCTCTCCGTCATACGGAGTGACAAATCCCAGTCTCGATCCGTGTCAACGCAACAGATACTTTCGGGGATACCCGTAGTATACCTTTATAGTAACCCAGTTACGTTGTGACGTTTGGTATACCCAAAGCACTCCTACGGTATCCGGGAGTTACACGATCTCATGGTCTAAGGAAAAGATACTTGACATTGCAAAAGCTCTAGCAAACGAACTACACGATCTTGTGCTATGCTTAGGATTGGGTCTTGTCCATCACATCATTCTCCTAATGATATGATCCCGTTATCAACGACATCCAATGTCCATAGTCAGGAAACCATGACTATCAGTTGATCAACGAGCTAGTCAACTAGAGGCTCACTAGGGACATGTTGTGGTCTATTTATTCACACATGTATTACGATTTTCGGATAACACAATTATAGCATGAAAAATAGACAATTATCATGAACAAGGAAATATAATAATAATCATTTTATTATTGCCTCCAGGGCATATTTCCAACAGGTGCGCCATTAGTATGCCTCCCAGGGGGCCATATTTACCTTGTGCTCTAGCTTACTAATGGCGCACTTGTAGATGATGCACCACTAGTGTGCTTATTGCAGTGCGCCACTAAATTGCAGAGTGGTGCGCCACTAGTATGAATATTAGGGATTTTTTTTATTTTCTGATATTTGCACCGGTTACAAAATATATTACTGCACAGAATATAGACAGCACAACATATAAACAGCAGATTTATCGAATACAATAGAAGATTAGTCTCTGAATACAATTCATCATATTAGTCTCCGAATTTAAAATACCGAACAAAGTTAAAACATTACAAGTCTCGAGACCGCGAGTAGCGAGTTTGTCTTCACATTACAAGTCGATATCGATCATCTAAACTACCATCACATAGAAGAGAGCTGCGGTCATCACGATGAGCATCATCGCGATGAAACTGGTCTTCATCCGGTTCCTCCAACGCTCCCTCCTCTCTCCCGCTAGATAGCGCGCGTATCTAACTTCCGCCTCCGCCCTAGTGGTGTACCCTTTGTAACTATTACTGCTGAAATGGTGAACCTGTCTCCAACACTCCTCCCAGTCGTTGTAGACTCCGGGAACCTTACCCTTGTACACGACATACGACGGCATCTCTATGCACTAGCCAAACAAAACGTTAGTAGCAATTCACAGACAATACATAAGCAATATATAAATATGCAACAAAAGGATCGGAAGAGAAAAGCAACAGATTAATAGCACGATTCATGGTCCTACTAATAAATAGCATCGATTACATATAAGTTGAACGACTGTCCAAACAAAGGGACATACAAGTTCATTAAAGTTTAATATTACAACATGAGCCAATCGACATTTCAGAACTACATAGCATCACTACTTTCGACTCGGCTCAGGGACCGGAGCGTGGGTGAAGCCGCCGTCTTTCGTGATGGTCATGAAATCGCGGGCGTTGTCAGCATGCATTTGTAGCGTTGTTTCCATCTCACTGTTGGACGGTTGATATCTGAGGTAGAACTGCCCCGAGGTACGAAGGACATCTTGATGGATGATTTCCGCAAACTCCGACTGGATGCGATAGAATTCTTGTCTGATGTCCGCGTCCTCGATTGCCGATAAGCGTGTGGCCCAATCTTTGAGATTATTTGGTAGCAGAAGGAGATATGGTCCCGTACGATCGCCCCCATGTGATGGAGGGTGTAGTAGGCATCCTTCTGACTACCAGGCGGCTGCTTGACGTAGGGGAATGTCATATTGTGGGTGAACACATGCTTGCCATACCTACGAATTGTTCTGGTGAAGGTGCCTCCAGATCTGGCATAGTCGGGGAGAACATCATCAAGAACTTTCTTGATATCTGTGTAGTCTTTCTTCGACTGACGGTCCGAGTTGAAATACGTGGCCATGGAATATTTTGGCCTTAAGAGGATGAGTGTGCAATGTGTGTCACTGCACAAAACACGGAATGTTACAAAAAAAGAACGATCGAAATCTAAGAAATCATATGTTACGGGGCGGTGAGGGGATGACTTACTTGGGAAAGCAAGGCATTAGGAAGTTATCCTTATCCGGGTTTGCGAGAATGACGCCTTCGAGGTTTGAACTCGTGACTTGCTAGCCCCCAGCGCTGCCCAAGATCTTGGCACGCATGTAGAAGGGGTTGACTATCACGATGTCCGGGGTCTTGTCTCTAATGATCCGCATCTCCATACTCAGCGAAAATAGCCGAACGAAGGTGTAGTGCAGCGGATGAAGGTTAAACATAGCGAAGATGTCATCAAACCGTAGGACGATCGTACCCCCGATGGCGCTATACACAAAGCCCTTGCCCTCTGGCACCTTGGCCACGAAAACCGGGTATGCCACATCATTCTCAGAGAGACACTGCTTCTCCAAAGAAAGAACACTGTCATGCAGACTCCGCATAGCACCAGTTGCAGCATTGAGCAGATTAGTTGGTAGCATCGGCCTACCCGCCACATGCACCCTCCTCGATATATCCTTAGGTGAAGGTGGCCCGTCCTGAACACTGATCGTACTCGGTGTCGGCTGGCTCGCACCGCCCTTGTTATTCTTTCTTTTTCGTCCCTTCTTCTTCTGCTGTAATGGGATTGAGTTCTACTCAGAGACCGCCTTCTTGAGTGTGTTGGGGCTGATAATATTTCGCACCTCGGCTATCGGAGGCTCGGTGAAGGCGGCAGCTGGAGGCGTCTCCTGAGAACTGAACGCCAGACGACGCCTGTTGCAATTGGGTTTCTCTGCGGTACCAGCTAGATCGCGGTCGTCTTTTGCTAGGTTGGGTTCTTGAGAAGGAGGCCTCAAGAATTCGCCACTGTACCCATGTTTGGCAAAGTACTTATTGACGTTGGTAAATGTACCGTCATCGTCGTCGTCTTTGTCCGGATCCTGTGCCATATGCATGTCCAGATCCTGTGCCATATGCATGTCCGGCATGTCCGGTAGCGTTGCGGCGGTCTTGCCTTGGCTTGGCACCGGCACGACTGGTGGTGTTGTCTGTGGGGTGGTGTCCCCCGCCCCCAAACGAATATGGCTCTTCGGCCAAAGCCGGGCCAGCTTACGCAGGCGCTGAGGGTCATCACATCATCTTCATCGGCCCCAGCGGGTCGAAACGGAGGTAACAAGTCGTCGCAGCCTGGCAGCACCCGAACCAGTTCAACCCTATACACGGTGGGTGGCATCGGATTACTGTGGAACACGGGGTTGCCCGGTTGAACGATTCTGCCCTTGGCGACATCGATCAACTCGCCACCCACGAAGTGCAGGAGAGTGCAAGGAACGTCGGCGCCAGCGCCCTGCGAAAACATGTAGGGCGTCAGGGATGCCCAGGCAAAGGCAAGGAGATGAAGTCATCGGCCGAGAGGCTTACTTACCGTGATGGCGTCAAGGTCGGCTAATGTCGAGGCACCGCCAACGGCGGGCATGCAAGTGATGGAGGGGCCACTTGTTGGCCGCCGTATTCTTCGCACACCCGGGTGCATTAAGGTCCAATGCCCGGGCCGGCGCCGGAGACACCAATACCTCCTCCGCCGGAGACAACAATGGCACCGCCTGCGCGTTGTGCGAGTTGCTGGCCATGAAGCTGGGAATCGGGGGCGGCCCCTGTTGGCCACCCACAATCCATGCCTGCAGCCCCCTCAATCAAGGTAGGCACAATGGCGGTGAGCATCGTTCCCAGCTGGTGTTGCACTTGCTCTTGGACCATCTCCGGAATCCGCGCCACTTGTACCTTGAGTTCTTGAACCTCGCGCGACTGGCTTTCCAAGCTGGTCTTTCTCTCCTTTCACCCACCAGCATTATAGTATGATGACCATTTTGTGGACAAGCCTTGCCGGCCACACGACCAGCTGACGACGGCTTACTGAACTTATCCTTGTTTTTCGTTACGTTCAACGCCCTATTTAAAGTGCTATCCCAAGGGGAGCTCTGAGACGACCCCGCGCTACTGCTTTCAGTGTCCTGCGGAAGGAATGTGAACCATTTAGAAATTTGGCTTCATTAATTAGAATGCAATCATAAGGAGCTAATTACGCGGGGGTGTATTCCTTACCAGAACACGCTCAAGCACCTTGGTCTTTGCATCCGTGGTAAGCTCCATTATTACTGGGTCCACCTTGTACCGGTCTTTGACATAGTTTCTGGTCTGCTTGTCACGGTATTTCTCCAAGCTGGGCGGTAGGCCTTGCTCGGCACGCTCCTCGTCCTCCTTGTCCCGTATAGGTTCCGCCACTTTGTAACCGCCGTGACCGAGTTGGTGGACCCCTAAGTTCAAGTCCCGCATATCTTTCCCCCACTGACTTGATTCCACAGTTGCGCTGCTCTCGCACTTGATCTTGAACTCCTTGTAGTCATCTTCGCTGATCGAAGGATTTTTCGCCTTGATCTTCTCATAACTATCACCTTTGTCAATCATTCTTTTCATCGCGGTTCTCAAACTAGACAGGGTCGTGCTCATCTTCATGAGGGCAGCACTGTTCACTTTATTCCCTGAGAGGCGTGTGTTTGCGACGTCACCGGGGAACTTGTATCGTTCGTGCAGCTTCGTGAAGAGGAGGCTGCGCAAATTCCCTCGGTCAGGATGCCTTAGGTTCTCGGTGTTGGTCGATACGGTGCTCCGGAGAATGCACCCGAGCAGAACCGCGTACCCCTTGACTAATTATTTGGGCGCCGTTGGATGCCCCTCGGAGGACACTTCAGTAAATTCCTCCTTGATGGTGCCAAGCACGTTCGGGCGCCGGTCCTTCCGTTGCCTCTTCGGTTGGCTGCCATCTATGCGTGCGCTGCCATCATCAGTGGTGGCATCCTCAGTGGCACCATCAGTGGTGTCATCCCCAACACCACTAGGGGTTGTGTAGTTAGGATCGGTGTCTTCCGCGGCGTCCTCATAGCGGTGAGGTTCTTCCTCCATCTCCTGGGACAGCTCCCAGAATTGCTTGCCCGAACCGCCGGCCTCATCGTTGTGGGCCATGTCTCGTTTTAAATAGGAAAAAAGTTTGGTCAAAAAGTTGGTTATTGTCAAGGAACAAGATCTCTAAGTTGACCAAATAACCTAATTCTCGAGGAATATCGCCAAAAAGTTGGTTATTGTCAAGGAACAATTGAGAGATGTTTGTGATATTGCCTAAGTGTTTTGGGATGGAACCTATTAGTGTGTCGTTGCTAAGGTCCAAGTCCCTTCCTAACCCCCTTCTTCTTGTCTCCTCATTAGGGTCTGTCGACACCGAGGCATCCTAAAAGCTAAGCTTTTATCATTTAGGGTTTTTCGACGCCGAGGCACCCTATAAGCCTAAGCTTTCATTATTTAGGTTTTTATCGGCACCGAGGCACCCTAAAAGCCAAGGTTTTATCATTTAAGGTTTGTCGATGCTGAGGCACCCTCAATGCTAAGTTAAGTTTTCATCGTTTAGGGTTTATCGATGCCGAGGCACCCTAGGTTGACTGATATATATGGGAAGGAGAATTCTAATACACCAAGAGATAGTAAACATATCACACTTCTATATGTATAACACAAGGGGCAGTTGATCCTACTTAATTAAGTACTAAGATACCCCGGCCCATGCATTAGTCGCAAGTACCCCATATGTCCTATTTTTTGCAAAGTCATGCTAAAATTCACGGAAAATTTCAGCATGACCTTTGCTGAAAATAGGACGTATGGAGTACCTGAATTTGCCAGAACGGAAGTTAATCGACATTCCAGCAAACTCAAGGGCCTCTCGGGGTACCTGCAAAATCATCACGACACAATGGTTGGAGACAAAACCCAACAAACTAGCAAAGTTACTGACGGTTTTACATAAAAAAAATTCTGTAAAAGATGATCATCATCTTTACAAGTCTTTCTCAATGTGATCAATTGATGGATCAACACGTAAAACATGTCCAATAAGTATGATTTATAGAGTCAACATCAGTATGAATATATATAGCATTTTTCAAAACGGTGAAATATATAACATGATAATACTATCCAGTTCAAGATTTAGTAGATGCCATAATCACTGCATACCAAAAGAATGGCATCGGTCAATAAATGCAGGTTGCAACAAAGATAAACTAGTTAGACCAGCCATTGTTCCCCCATAATATTTTCAAAATTGACAAATAATCAAATAACAAGGAAAGAGAGGCCACTCCAGCAATCTTATCCTTGCTTTGTGGCACTTTTCTGCCTAAATAAAAGATAAAAGTGTTCACGGGGTTATTTTCTTTCTTTTATTGGTTGGGCATCAGTGCATCACCTTCAGGCTAGCTCACATTATCTTGTCTAGAATTAAAGATACCAATTTTTTTATTATACTGAAATATTTTATACCACACTTGTTATACTGAAACTCCAGGAATGAGTGTGTGCACTACAGGAAGGGAACTATGCAATCAGGCCACACTTGTTATACTACACTTGTACCAATCAAGGGGAAAACCTCTACTTTTTGCATATACCAAACCAAAAAAAATCTCTCTATTGGTCAGCGAGTGAAGAATTATAGGACTTCCTACAGTTGGAGCTATGAACATATGATCTCTTCAACAGGGCCAACACTGCCTAACAGTTATGAACTCCTGCCAAAACTGAACACAACATATACTAAGGAAAATCAACACTTCTAGATTCATATCAGACTAAGAGCCAACACTGCATAACAGTTCTGAACTTCTGCCAAAGCATCTTGCCAGCTAGTAGACCAGCTAGTAGACCATCATTTGCGAGGCCAAATTGAGGCCAAACTGAAAACCAATGTGGCCATGGCACAAAGTCCATGACCCAGAACAGGAGACATCTGAAACTATACAAGTATACCAGCCTACACTAGATGCATACTGCTCCCTTATAAGTAAGTGGATGATGAACCCCACCTGTTCTGGTCTCTATCACTGAATCACTCTGTAACAGCTGGTGATGAACCCCACATGACTATACTCAAGTTCTGCAAGGTCCAACAGCAATGACATCAGAATTATACCAAAAAGAAGAAGAAGAGAAAATAATAGAAAGGCATTTTCATTGTACAAACAACAAATTCGTGTTCACATGTGTGTAATGTGGACTTACTCGGTCAGCAAACAAACTCTCCTTCTTATTGGTATTGAAAAGCGCCAACTGAAACTCCTCCTGCACCACGTCAATGCACAAGCATCACAATTCAGGTTATTCGTCACTCATCATATATGCTATATTAAAAGGAAGAGTTCAAATATCTGTGCATTCTGCAATAAAAGATTTCAAGAACACCAACACATTTCTAGACAAACAATATTTGTAGGAAGCAGATCAGCAATCCAAATATTATATTTTTACAAAAAAACGGATAAGACTAGAAATACAACTCAGGTGCAAAACCTGGAAGCAATATGGTTTGTAGAAACTAGATTTAATTTAGTATTGTAGGGACCTAAATTTGTTCAGAGGTTATTCAACCCAGGTAAAATAGGCAAACTCAAACGGATATATCCTCTTCTATGCTAAGCCTAAAAAGTGATTAATGAGCTGATTTGGCTTTTTTAACTTCTACAACTTTCAATGGCTTTACGCAATTCTTTTTTACTGATGGCAAAAAATAGTATCAAATGGAGGTACTGCATTATCTGAATCGATGAGAATAGTATGAAATCAATGCTTTCCATACCAAGGTTGTGTGTAATCATCTTCCACACTTATCTACAAGACCACAACAGTTGCCGATAATTACCAACTCCTGACAGTTTCAGACTACAGTAGTTTCAGTTAATTGTTTTTTAGATTACAACAATTTCACACTACTAGGGAAAACCCTATACACAAAATCTTAGCAGCAGCGCGGCTCAAAAAGGGGCACTGCTGCTAATTAGCAGTAGCGCGGGTGTGGAAAACCCGCTACTGACAAGTGATTAGCAGTAGCGCGGTCTGTGTAACACGCGCTGCTACAAATATCGACCGACAGTGCCCCCCCCCCCAACTCCATTTAGTAGCAGCGCGGTACCGCTAGCCGCGCTACTGCTAAAGCTGTAGTAGTAGCACGGTTTTTCTGAGGTCGCTGCTGCTAATTTTCAAATTGGACACACTTTTTGTCCTGGTTAGCAGTAGCGCTTCTGCTGAAAGCGCGCTGCTGCTACTTTCTTATCAGCAGCGCGTTTTACGTCCCGCGCTACTGCTAATCCGCACCAACCCACCACCTTTTCCCCACCGTCCCCCCTCCCCCTCCTCTCTTCCCTTTGCCCTACCTCCCACATGCTCCCACTCTCACTCTTCTTCTTCCTCAATACTTCTCCCCCATTACTCTCTCTCTTCTATCTACCTTTCTCTCTCTTCATTACTCCTACCTAACTACACCACCTCCATTAATGCATCTCCTTTCTCTTTTTCCTTCCCCTCCACTTGTTGAAGTTGTCTCCTCCCAAATTAGGTAGCTAGGTAGATGTAGGATTTAGTTAAGTGACCTATTTGCCCCCTAACTAGATCTATCTTTGTCAAGAAGAGCTTTGTGCACTTTAGATCTCCCTACAACATCATCTCCACCGTGTGCTCGATCTCGAGATAGAGGTGATGAAAATTTCATGCTTTTGCAAAATGGAAATATGTTTATGTGTGTGTGATATGTTTGTGGAAATTGTGTGTGTGGCATGAGTTGACGCCAAATTGTGCTTTTGAGTTGCCTATGTTTTGCCGAAATGTCGATTTATTTCCGTTTCGGCGAATTCCGGGCAAACTCTAGATCCATATATGTCCTATTTTTAGGGAAGGTCATGCCGGATTTTTGTATGACTCTGATGCATGCACGCAATTTTATAATCAAATTGTTTATTATTACCGTGCAAAGTTGACGATGGTCAGTGGAATGATGGTGGACAGGTGGTTGCGATCGGTGGTGCAGGACATGAAAGAAAATAACCGGACAGAGGTTTTATGTCCGTGTTGAAATTGCAAAGGAATAGTTTGGCTCGACCCCCATGACGATGGTCGTGTCGAAGCGCACCTGCTCATGACTGGTTTCATGGATGGCTATACTCGATGGATAACTGAAGATGAGGATGACATGTTGAGGATGCCGACGGGGCAGGCAATGAGGGAAGATGACGATGATGATGAAGTATACGTCAAAATAAGAATCAATACTACAGTACCTAAGAAAAATCGTACTCCATGGAAAAGGCAAAGTCACAATGAGGGGCTCAATTATTCTTCGACGAACAAGAAGGGAAAGAAGCTGACTCAAAAACGAAAACGTCAGCGCTGAGGAACCGTATGTTATCGGTCAAATGATGTAATATATATATATATATATATGTTCCTATTTTGTATACACACTTAGCCATTATTATGCATGGTCCAATGATGTAATATATATGTTCCTATTTTGCATACATATTTAACCGTCAAATGATGCAATATATATCGCCCTCCCTTTGTTCACTGCTCTCGGGAAATAAAAGTGGGAGAAAATAAAGGAAAAGAAAAAGGAAAACTGGCAGTAGTAGCAGCTACTGAAGGTAGTAGTAGCGCGTTTCGTATAAACCGCTACAGCTACTGAAGGTAGTAGTAGCGCATTACGTATAAACCGCTGCAGCTACTGAAGGTAGTAGCAGCGCGTTTTCGCCAAACGCGCTGCTGCTACGTCCACTTAACCCAAAATTCTCACTATCCCTGCTTCATCCCGCCTTTTCCCCCCAAATCCCCACTCTCTCTTCCCCCGTCGCTCGCCCCCGACCCCGGCGCCGGCGCTCGCCCCCGACCCCGCCCTCGCCCCCGACCCCGACCCCGGCGCTCGCCCCCGACCCAGCCCTCGCCCCCGACCCCGGCGCCGGCGCTCGCCCCCGACCCGTCGGCCCTTGCCTCCCTCCTCTGCTTCCACCTCTCCGAACCTCGGCCGTCGTCGGGCCTGCCTCCTCGCCCCTGCACCCTCTGTAAACCTCCCCTCCCACTCTCTCTCTCTGCTAGGGTTCTTCGGTTAATTTACTTAGTTTTTAGTTAGGGCAGTATGTTAATAATTAGGTTATCTACTTAGTTATGAATTTAGCTAGGTTTCAAAATTAGCTGAATTTATATGCAAATTTGAACTGGACATGTGATATGTGGATATGTCATGTTTGGAAAATGATCCGAGTGGCCTATGTTACGCCGGAATGTTGATTCATTTCCGTTGCGGTGAATTTCAGGCGCTCGATATGTCCATTTTTTAGCAAAGGTCATGCCGAAATTTCCCGTGAATAAAGGCATGATTTGTGCTGCATAGTTGGCATATCGAGTGTTGGCACATAGATTTCTTTTTATGTCATTTCTCATTTATTCATACTTTTAGAAATAAATGAGGACACTTAATCATAGGAAACATGTCGAACAACGAAGAAACTAGGCCTTCTAACCAAGATGCAGACGAGATGGATTATGAGGGTGAACAAGAGTACCTCGACTATTTGACTGCTAAGCAAGGTTTGCAGGTCGGCCTCGATGATGGTACTGACGCCGACATCGACACCGACGGCGCCGGCACCGATGGCGGCGCCGAGACCGGTGGGGAATGTACCGGCGGGGAAGATACCGACGGGGAAGGTACCGGCCCCGATGCCGCTACCGAAAAGAGGAAGGATAAGAAGCAGAGGATACGAAAACCTAACAAACTAGGGATTGGACGACTTGTGATCACAAAGATGGCACTTGGCAAGTTTGAGCCTTTAGAGCCGGAAGTGTTGGGGAACGTTGCAGAAAATTAAAATTTTTCCTACGGTTTCACCAAGATCCATCTATGAGTTCATCTAAGCAACGAGTCTAGGGAGAGAGTTTGCATCTACATACCACTTGTAGATCGCGTGCGGAAGCTTGCAAGGTGATGATGTAGTCATACTCGACGTGATCCAAATCACCGATGACCTGCGCCGAACGGACGGCACCTCCGCGTTCAACACACGTACGGAACAGCCACGTCTCCTCTTCTTGATCCAGCAAGGGAGGGAGGAGAGGTTGAGGGAGATGGCACCAGCAGCAGCACGACGGCGTGGTGTTGATGGAGCTGCAGTACTCCGACAGAGCTTCGCTAAGCACTACGGAGGTGTATGAGGTGTTGGGGAGGGAGAAGGAGGCAACCAAAGGCCAGGGCGTTCAGGTATGAAGTCCCTCCTCTCCCCCCACTATATATAGGGGTGCCAAGGGGGGGTGGCCGGCCCTAGGAGATCAAATCTCCTAGGGGGTGCGGCGGCCAAGGGGGGTTTCCCTCCCCCCCAAGGCACCTAGGAGGTGCCTTCCACTAGTAGGACTCCTCCCCCTTGGAAACCCTAGGCGCATGGGCCTTGTGGGGCTGGTGCCCTTGGCCCATGTAGGCCAAGGCGCACCCCCTACAGCCCATGTGGCCCCCGGGGTTGGGTGGCCCCACCCGGTGGGCCCCCGGGACCCCTCCGGTGGTCCCGGTACAATACCGATAACCCCGAAACTTGTCCCGATGCCCGAAACAGGACTTCCCATATATAAATCTTTACCTCCGGACCATTCCGGAACTCCTCGTGACGTCCGGGATCTCATCCGGGACTCCGAACAACATTCGGGTTACTGCATATACATATCCCTACAACCCTAGCGTAACTGAACCTTAAGTGTGTAGACCCTACGGGTTCGGGAGACATGTAGACATGACCGAGACTCTCTTAGTCAATAACCATCAGCGGGATCTGGATACCCATGATGGCTCCCACATGCTCCTCGATGTTGTCATCGGATGAACCACTATGTCGAGGATTCGATCAAACCCTGTATGCAATTCCCTTTGTCAATCGGTACGTTACTTGCCCGAGACACGATCGTCGGTATCCCAATACCTTGTTCAGTCTCGTTACCGGCAAGTCACTTTACTCGTACCGTAATGCATGATCCCGTGTCCAACTCCTTGGTCACATTGAGCTCAATATGATGATGCATTACCGAGTGGGCCCAGAGATACCTCTCCGTCATACGGAGTGACAAATCCCAGTCTCGATCCGTGTCAACCCAACAGCTACTTTCAGAGATACCTGTAATGCACCTTTATAGTCACCCAGTTACGTTGTGACGTTTGGTCCACCCAAGGCACTCTTACGGTATCCGGGAGTTACACGATCTCATGGTCGTAGGAAGAGATACTTGACACTTGCAAAGCTCTAGCAAAACGAACTACACGATCTTTTATGCTATGCTTAGGATTGGGTCTTGTCCATCACATCATTCTCCTAATGATGTGATCCCGTTATCAACGACATCCAATGTCCATAGTCAGGAAACCATGACTATCTGTTGATCACAACGAGCTGGTCAACTAGAGGCTTACCAGGGACATAGTGTGGTCTAAGTATTCACACGTGTATTACGATTTCCGGATAATACAGTTATAGCATGAATACAAGACAATTATCATGAACAATGAAATATAATAATACTTTTATTATTGCCTCTAGGGCATATTTCCAACAGTCTCCCACTTGCACTAGAGTCACTAATCTAGTTACATTGTGATGAATCGAACACCCATAGAGTTCTGGTGTTGATCATGTTTTGCACGCGAGAGAGGTTTAGTCAGCGGATCTGCGACATTCAGATCCGTGTGCACTTTGCAAATCTCTATGTCTCCATCTTGAACATTTTCACGGATGGAGTTGAAACGACACTTGATGTGCCTGGTCTTCTTGTGAAACCTGGGCTCCTTTGCGAGGGCAATAGCTCCAGTGTTGTCACAGAAGAGTTTGATCGGCCCCGACGCATTGGGTATGACTCCTAGGTCGGTGATGAACTCCTTCACCCAAATCGCTTCATGTGCTGCCTCCGAGGCTGCCATGTACTCCGCTTCACACGTAGATCCCGCCACGATGCTCTGCTTGCAGCTGCACCAGCTTACTGCTCCACCATTCAACATATACACGTATCCGGTTTGTGACTTAGAGTCATCCAGATCTGAGTCGAAGCTAGCATCGACGTAACCCTTTACGACGAGCTCTTCGTCTCCTCCATAAACGAGAAACATGTCCTTTGTCCTTTTCAGGTACTTCAGGATATTCTTGACCGCTGTCCAGTGTTCCCTGCCGGGATTACTTTGGTATCTTGCTACCAAACTTACGGCAAGGTTTACATTGGGTCTGGTACACAGCATGGCATACATAATAGATCCTATGGCTGAAGCATAGGGGATGACACTCATCTCTTCTTTATCTTTTGCCGTGGTCGGTGACTGAGCTGTGCTCAGTCTCATACCTTGTAACATAGGCAAGAACCCCTTCTTGGACTGATCCATTCTGAATCTCTTCAAAATCTTATCAAGGTATGTACTTTGTGAAAGACCTATGAGGCGTCTCGATCTATCTCTATAGATCTTGATGCCTAATATATAAGCAGCTTCTCCAAGGTCCTTCATTGAAAAACACTTATTCAAGTAGGCCTTAATGCTGTCCAGAAATTCTATATTATTTCCCATCAGGAGTATGTCATCTACATATAATATGAGAAATGCTACAGAGCTCCCACTCACTTTCTTGTAAACGCAGGCTTCTCCATAAGTCTGCATAAACCCAAACGCTTTGATCATCTCATCAAAGCGAATGTTCCAACTCCGAGATGCTTGCACCAGTCCATAAATGGATCGCTGGAGCTTGCATACTTTGTTAGCGTTCTGAGGATCGACAAAACCTTCCGGCTGCATCATATACAGTTCTTCCTTAAGATGCCCGTTAAGGAATGCTGTTTTGACGTCCATCTGCCATATCTCATAATCATAGTATGCGGCAATTGCTAACATGATTCGGACGGACTTTAGCTTCGCTACGGGAGAGAATGTCTCGTCGTAGTCAATCCCTTGAATCTGTCGATAACCCTTAGCGACAAGTCGAGCTTTATAGATGGTAACATTACCATCCGCGTCCGTCTTCTTCTTAAAGATCCATTTGTTTTCCATCGCTCGCCGATCATCGGGCAAGTCTGTCAAAGTCCATACTTTGTTTTCATACATGGATTCTATCTCGGATTTCATGGCTTCAAGCCATTTGTTGGAATCCGGGCCCGTCATTGCTTCTTCATAGTTCGAAGGTTCATTGTTGTCTAACAACATGATTTCCAGGACAGGGTTGCCGTACCTCTCTGGTGCGGAACGTGTCCTTGTGGACCTACGGAGTTCAGCAGTAACTTGATCCGAAGTACCTTGATCATTATCATGGTTTTCCTCTTCAGTTGGTGTGGGCATCACAGGAATGGTTTCCTGTGCTGCGTCACTATCCCGCTCAAGAGGTAGTACTTCATCGAGTTCTACTTTCCTCCCACTTACTTCTTTCGAGAGAAACTCTTTTTCCAGAAAGCATCCGTTCTTGGCAACAAAGATCTTGCCTTCGGATCTTAAGTAGAAGGTATACCCTATAGTTTCCTTAGGGTATCCTATGAATACGCATTTTTCCGACTTGGGTTCGAGCTTTTCAGGTTGAAGTTTCTTGACATAAGCTTCGCATCCCCAAACTTTTAGAAACGACAGCTTAGGTTTCTTTCCAAACCATAATTCATACGGTGTCGTCTCAACGGATTTAGACGGTGCCCTATTTAAAGTGAATGTAGCTGTCTCTAGAGCGTATCCCCAAAATGATAGCGGTAAATCGGTAAGAGACATCATAGACCGCACCATATCCAATAGAGTGCGATTACGACGTTCGGACACACCGTTTCGCTGAGGTGTTCCAGGCGGCGTGAGCTGTGAAACGATTCCACATTTCTTTAAGTGTGTACCAAATTCGTGACTTAAGTATTCTCCTCCACGATCTGATCGTAAGAATTTTATCTTTCGGTCACGTTGATTCTCCACCTCATTCTGAAATTCCTTGAACTTTTCAAAGGTCTCAGACTTGTGTTTCATTAAGTAGACATACCCATATCTACTCAAGTCATCTGTGAGAGTGAGAACATAATGATATCCTCCGCGAGCCTCAACGCTTATTGGACCGCACACATCGGTATGTATGATTTCCAACAAGTTGGTTGCTCGCTCCATTGTTCCGGAGAACGGAGTCTTGGTCATTTTGCCCAAAAGGCATGGTTCGCACGTGTCAAACGATTCATAATCAAGAGACTCTAAAAGTCCATCGGCATGGAGCTTCTTCATGCGCTTGACACCAATGTGACCAAGGCGGCAGTGCCACAAGTATGTGGGACTATCGTTATCAACTTTAAATCTTTTGGCATCTACACTATGAACATGTGTAATATTACGCTCGAGATTCATTAAGAATAAACCATTGACCATCGGAGCATGACCATAAAACATATCTCTCATATAAATCGAACAACCATTATTCTCAGACTTAAATGAGTAGCCATCTCGTATTAAACGAGATCCAGATACAATGTTCATGCTCAAACTTGGCACTAAATAACAATTATTGAGGTTCAAAACTAATCCCGTAGGTA
Organism: Triticum aestivum; assembly: GCF_018294505.1. Lineage (NCBI taxonomy): Eukaryota > Viridiplantae > Streptophyta > Magnoliopsida > Poales > Poaceae > Triticum > Triticum aestivum. Next base: position 755,689,781 of record NC_057798.1, on the reverse strand, counting down.
AATGTAGAGGCAGCGTGCCGACGGCGATCACATCGACTTTGGAACCATTCCCGACGCGCATCGTCACCTCGTCCTTTGCCAGTCTTCGTTTATTCCGCAGCTCCTGCTGTGAGTTACAAATATGAGCAACGGCACCGGTATCAAATACCCAGGAGTTACTACGATTACTGGTAAGGTACACATCAATCACATGTATATCAAATATACCTTTGGTGTTGCCGGCCTTCTTATCCGCTAAGTATTTGGGGCAGTTCCGCTTCCAGTGACCCTTCCCCTTGCAATAAAAGCACTCAGTCTCAGGCTTGGGTCCATTCTTTGACTTCTTCCCGGTAACTGGCTTACCAGGCGCGGCAACATCTTTGCCGTCCTTCTTGAAGTTCTTCTTACCCTTGCCCTTCTTGAACTTAGTGGTCTTATTGACCATCAACATTTGATGTTCTTTCTTGATTTCAGCCTCTGCTGACTTCAGCATCGAGAACAATTCAGGAATGGTCTTTTCCATCCCCTGCATGTTGTAGTTCATCACAAAGCTCTTGTAGCTTGGTGGGAGCGACTGGAGGATTCTGTCAATGACCGCCTCATCTGGGAGGTTAATGTTCAGCTGGGTCATACGGTTGTGCAACCCAGACATCTTTAGGATGTGCTCACTGACAGAACTGTTTTCCTCCATCTTACAACTGTAGAACTTGTCGGAGACATCATATCTCTCGACCCGGGCATGAGCTTGGAAAACTAGTTTCAGCTCTTCGAACATCTCATATGCTCCGTGATGCTCAAAACGCTTTTGGAGCCCCGGTTCTAAGCTGTAAAGCATGCCGCACTGAACGAGGGAGTAATCATCAGCGCGAGTTTGCCAAGCATTCATAATGTCTTGGTTCTCTGGGACGGGAGCGTCACCTAGCGGTCCTTCTAGGACATATTGTTTCCTGGCAGCTATGAGGATGATCCTCAGGTTCCGGACCCAGTCCGTATAGTTGCTGCCATCATCTTTCAGCTTGGTTTTCTCTAGGAACGCGTTGAAGTTCATGTTGACATTAGCGTTGGCCATTGATCTACAAGACATATTTGCAAAGGTTTTAGACTAAGTTCATGATAATAACATTCTAATCAAATTATGAACTCCCACTTAGATTAGACATCCCTTTAGTCATCTAAGTGTTACACGATCCGAGTTGACTAGCCCATGTCCGATCATCACGTGAGACGGACTAGTCATCATCGGTGAACATTTTCATGTTGATCGTATCTTCCATACGACTCGTGTTCGACCTTTCGGTCTCCGTGTTCCGAGGCCATGTCTGCACATGCTAGGCTCGTCAAGTTAACCCTAAGTGTTTTCGCTGTGTAAAACTGTCTTACACCCGTTGTATGTGAACGTAAGAATCCATCACACCCGATCATCACGTGGTGTTTAGAAACGACGAACTGTAGCAACGGTGCACAGTTAGGGGAGAACACTTCTTGAAATTTTTTATAAGGGATCATCTTATTTACTACCGTCGTCCTAAGTAAACAAGATGCATAATACATAATAAACATCACATGCAATTATATAGTTGTGACATGATATGGCCAATATCATATAGCTCCATTGATCTTCATCTTCGGGGCTCCATGATCATCTTGTCACCGGCTTGACACCATGATCTCCATCATCATGATCTCCATCATCGTGTCTTCAAGAAGTTGTCACGCCAACGACTACTTCTACTTCTATGACTAACGTTTAGCAATAAAGTAAAGTAGTTTACATGACGTTATTCAATGACACGCAGGTCATACAAAAAATAATGACAACTCCTATGGCTCCTGCCGGTTGTCATACTTATCGACATGCAAGTCGTGAATCCTATTACAAAGAACATGATCTCATACATCACATATCATCTCACAACTTCTGGCCATATCACATCACATGATCAATCGCTGCAAAAACAAGTTAGACGTCCTCTAATTGTTGTTGCATCTTTTACGTGGCTGCAATTGCGTTCTAGCAAGAACGTTTTCTTACCTACGAATCACCACAACGTGATTTTGTCAACTTCTATTTACCCTTCATAAGGGCCCTGTTCATCGATTCCGCTCCAACTAAGGTGGGAGAGACAGACACCCGCCAGCCACCTTATGCAACTTGTGCATGTCAGTCGGTGGAACCGGTCTCACGTAAGCGTACGTGTAAGGTTGGTCCGGGCCGCTTCATCCCACAATACCGTTGAGCAAGAAAAGACTAGTATAGGCAAGTAAGATGACAAAATCCACGCCCACAACAAAGTTGTGTTCTACTCGTGCAAAGAGAACTACGCATAGACCTAGCTCATGATGCCACTGTTGGGGAACGTTGCAGAAAATTAAAATTTTTCCTACGGTTTCACCAAGATCCATCTATGAGTTCATCTAAGCAACGAGTCTAGGGAGAGAGTTTGCATCTACATACCACTTGTAGATCGCGTGCGGAAGCTTGCAAGGAGATGATGTAGTCGTACTCGACGTGATCCAAATCACCGATGACCTGCGCCGAACGGACGGCACCTCCGCGTTCAACACACGTACGGAACAGCCACGTCTCCTCTTCTTGATCCAGCAAGGGAGGGAGGAGAGGTTGAGGGAGATGGCACCAGCAGCAGCACGACGGCGTGGTGTTGATGGAGCTGCAGTACTCCGACAGAGCTTCGCTAAGCACTACGGAGGTGTATGAGGTGTTGGGGAGGGAGAAGGAGGCAACCAAAGGCCAGGGCGTTCAGGTATGAAGTCCCTCCTCTCCCCCCACTATATATAGGGGTGCCAAGGGGGGGTGGCCGGCCCTAGGAGATCAAATCTCCTAGGGGGTGCGGCGGCCAAGGGGGGTTTCCCTCCCCCCCAAGCCACCTAGGAGGTGCCTTCCACTAGTAGGACTCCTCCCCCTTGGAAACCCTAGGCGCATGGGCCTTGTGGGGCTGGTGCCCTTGGCCCATGTAGGCCAAGGCGCACCCCCTACAGCCCATGTGGCCCCCGGGGTTGGGTGGCCCCACCCGGTGGGCCCCCGGGACCCCTCCGGTGGTCCCGGTACAATACCGATAACCCCGAAACTTGTCCCGATGCCCGAAACAGGACTTCCCATATATAAATCTTTACCTCCGGACCATTCCGGAACTCCTCGTGACGTCCGGGATCTCATCCGGGACTCCGAACAACATTCGGGTTACTGCATATACATATCCCTACAACCCTAGCGTAACTGAACCTTAAGTGTGTAGACCCTACGGGTTCGGGAGACATGTAGACATGACCGAGACTCTCTTAGTCAATAACCATCAGCGGGATCTGGATACCCATGATGGCTCCCACATGCTCCTCGATGTTGTCATCGGATGAACCACTATGTCGAGGATTCGATCAAACCCTGTATGCAATTCCCTTTGTCAATCGGTACGTTACTTGCCCGAGACACGATCGTCGGTATCCCAATACCTTGTTCAGTCTCGTTACCGGCAAGTCACTTTACTCGTACCGTAATGCATGATCCCGTGTCCAACTCCTTGGTCACATTGAGCTCAATATGATGATGCATTACCGAGTGGGCCCAGAGATACCTCTCCGTCATACGGAGTGACAAATCCCAGTCTCGATCCGTGTCAACCCAACAGCTACTTTCAGAGATACCTGTAATGCACCTTTATAGTCACCCAGTTACGTTGTGACGTTTGGTCCACCCAAGGCACTCTTACGGTATCCGGGAGTTACACGATCTCATGGTCGTAGGAAGAGATACTTGACACTTGCAAAGCTCTAGCAAAACGAACTACACGATCTTTTATGCTATGCTTAGGATTGGGTCTTGTCCATCACATCATTCTCCTAATGATGTGATCCCGTTATCAACGACATCCAATGTCCATAGTCAGGAAACCATGACTATCTGTTGATCACAACGAGCTGGTCAACTAGAGGCTTACCAGGGACATAGTGTGGTCTAAGTATTCACACGTGTATTACGATTTCCGGATAATACATTTATAGCATGAATACAAGACAATTATCATGAACAATGAAATATAATAATACTTTTATTATTGCCTCTAGGGCATATTTCCAACAGGAAGAACCTCGCAAGTGCTATGGGAACCAAGTAGGATGCATCCTACAGGAATGCGTGAGCATCAACGATGATGACTTAAGCAGTAAAGAACATTTGACGCAGTTGCTCCTAACGAAGTTGCACAAGAGATTCAAGTTCCCCGACCGGGATGATAACATAGAACAACCATGGGATGATCCGAAGATGAAAAAGATTAACAATCACGCCATGGGCATGTTCAGCAATGATTTGGCCTCCTGGAAAGGGAGGGTGAAACGAGCTATTGAGGCTGATGAACCCCTATCCAAGATTCTGGAGGAAGATCCGACACTTACGGAAGAGGAGTTCGAAAAGTTCAAGGACACTTGCGCTACCGAGGCAGCCAAGGCTAAGGCTGCGAAATTCAAGAGCCTTCAGCAAAGGAACGCGGGGAAGCATCGCCTCGGAAGCCGTGGCTACCTCGGTAAAAGGCCCATATGGGATAAGGAGGATGCGGAACATGAAGCCACGGGTCTCCTAGACCCCTTCGCGAAGTTCACCAACCCCTTGGAGCGTGACTTCATAAGGGCCCGCTATAATTGGGACATGGAGAAAAAGGTTTTTTACACGGACAAGATCACGAGGAAATTGATTAGACTACTGGAGAAGCAACACCAGCTTGCAGCCGAAAGCCCTACTTCTTCGATGAGGCCAAGGTGGGACACCCCTCTCAACCGGGCCTTGAACGAACTTAAGGGACTCCCTTTGGGCCAGCGGCCGTAATATGGTCATGTGCACGACGCTGGAGACGTCGCCACGTGGAAGGTGTTTTACGACGAGGGCCCGGAGGCCAAGAAGCAGAAAAAGAAGTTTAGTCAGGCAGACATCGACGCGAAGGTGAAGCTTGCGATCAAGAAAAAAGCAGCTGAGGACGCAAAAAAAGAAGACGAGGACAAATATGAGTTGCTACAGCAGGCAGTCAATGCAGCTGTAACTACCTGCAGAAATGACTTTGCTACTAACTTGGTTCCAGTTATCATCAACTAGACGAAGGAAAATCCAGACAAGACGGTACATGATTTCCCGTTGCCCAGTTTCGTCGGGAGCAACTCCATGAACAACAATGCCATCGCACCATCACTTGCTCACGCAACCGGGCCTCGTCGCGCAGCCACTCCTGCTCATAGCAGTCCGTCCTCAGTCTCAGGCGTGCTAGGTGAGCCTTCTTCTTTGGCTGAGCTCGACGCCGTCATGTTAATTACATGTCGAACCAACATATATATATATATATATATATATATATATAGTATTCCATTTTTGTTGCCTTTCGGTTGTTTTACGCCACAGACATATGTGTTTGCAGGCGAAAGAAACCCCGTGCACCATACTCTACTTGATCAAAGGCCAGAAAGTGGACGTGGGAAAGGGGATGATAATGGACCCCTCACAACTCATGTTCCACATCCAGCCGATCCCCGCTGGGCACTTCAGGGTTAGCTTGACCAGTGTGAAATCGGGGCACGAGGATTTGCCTCCTCCAGTACAGCATGTGGGAGCGGACGACGAGACCCCGCCGCGGATTGGAAGCTGCAAGGGTTGGGTGCTGCTATGGCCGAAGAATCTTATTCGTCTAGAGCCGGCCGAGAGCACACCAATAACCACACATCAACAAGCATGTGCGGAGACCACCACCCCGCCTACATAATTACCAGCTCTTATAGTGTCGGGTGAGAGCGGCGGACGACATGATGAAGGGGGTGCAATAGTACTGGCTGATGTAATTTCTCCTGTAGAACAGAGAATGGATGATGAGAAGGAGGTCAACCCTATGGATTACCTCAATACAAACGCGTATGACTGTGACATAGATATGATGAGTCAACCATATGACGAATCGGGCTATCAGCTTGCTAATGAGGATATGGATGATATGCCCAGGCAGGGTCATAGCAGGGATTGCAAAAAGTCTCTCTTCATGAAATCCTCACAGGACACGCCTAAAGATGCCGCCTCAACACAGGCTCAACTAGCCGGGCGCGAGGGTCGTACAGTACTTAGCCCGGGAACACTGGGGCAGGGGTTAAGGAAGGGTCTGGAAGGTGTGCCCAACAAAAAGGAGAGGAAGAGATCGGGGAAGATAACTGCCTCCAAACAAGCCAGAGCACATAGTAGCCAGACGATGCATTCTGAAGAGCATGTACCCATGAAAGGTGCGGTCATGTTCCATCCCACGGGCGAGCCGATGCTACCGCCGAAACCGCTGGAGGCACTATCAGGGGATCTCAGGAGACTGCACGACCATGTGCTGTCGACTGAGAAAAGCCTACTAGCCTCAAAGGATCCAGGATATCTGACATACGCGGCTCGTGTGCCTGAGGGGAAGTGCTAGGTCGAGACACGGCCCGCGGAGGTGTTCTTCCTGCGGTTTGACCATATCTTTGAGATGTTTCTAACAAGGTGGCTCGATTTTACAATCGTCCGCCTTTTTGCACTACATATGAGCTCCGTCATGAAGAGTGAAGAAGTTTCGTAAATCTGTGTGGCGGATCCGTACTACATGCACGAGTCTTTCTTGAGTCTCGGCGGCTTTGAGCGTGAAACTGCTAGGGAGTACCTCCAAAACTTCATGGTACAGAATAAGGACCGGGAAATTGTCCTCGTGCCTTATCATCCAAAGTAAGTCAATTCTGGACAACCCTTTCGTACATTTCAATCATTCCTTCTCTCTCATATGGGGAATAATTTGAGGTGTCTTTTCCCCGCAGCAACGGGTGCGCCTTCCTTATCGTTATTTACCCACAAGTCTCCCACGCCGTGTATTTTGACCCTTCCAGAGACTACGAGATAAAAGACTACACCCACATAATGAATATTCTAGATGATGCTCTCCAAGGCTTCAGCTTTAGAGGTGGCCACGTGCAGATCAGGAAACAAAGGAACAAGAAGATGGGTTTCACGCATAAAACTAACTTCTCCTGCATCCATGTCCCAAAACAAAGCAAGAAGGATGGATTCTACATCGTCCATCTCATGATTCAGTTCAACACGGATCACATAAAGCTTCGCATGAAAAGCAGAAATGATGATCATATCCAAGAGTGGCTAGAATCTCATGGAGAAGCGGATTATAAACTTAGAGATGACTTCTTTCGCATCCAAAGCGACATTGCGACGACCATCATGAAAGAAGTCGTCGATGAGAAGGGGATGCTCCACCACGGCCCTATATCACGAGCTGACATCCGAACTCGCATAGGCATGCAACGTCTAGACCTCACGCCGTTCAAGAAGCTAGGGTTCATCCTCAATGATATGGAAGGATGGAACTTCTAGTGATTTATGAGGCCGATGATGATGATACGTGTCGGTTGAACTTGTATACTTTTTGTAGCGATGAAACTTTGTGATGTCCACGGTCCATGCCGAACTTGCGTAACGCTACTTTGTTAGTTTGCGTACGATGACCTGCGTACCTCTAGTTAATTAATTTGCGTACTGTATGTTGCATCTAGTTGCTAACCCTTTCTTTTTTGGTGTTTCTCTAGTATATTTTGTTGCATATATATGATTGTACATCCTCTTCATGAACATGCATCTCTAACAGGTACCTAGTTTCTTGATGGCGAGATGGAATTGCTGTTGTGTACAAAGGGAAGGTTCCGGGGGTGTACAACGAGTGGCATGAGTGTCAGGCGCAAGTGAATGGGTTCACGGGCGCCAGCCATAAAGGCTTCAAAAGCAAACAAGAAGGAGAAGCTAGTTACTTGAGGTTCACGCTAGCACGAGAGAGGACTCGTAACTGCCACCTCATGTACTTCATAGTTCCGCTCTCACTCATAGTGATAGATCTTCTTGCGTATACATTTGTTTAGATGGATGATGTTGTTGTAGTTGCAAGTATTCGAGACTTGCATGTATCGCTATTTTCGAGATGATGACAAGATACCACTTTGTGTTGGATGATGATTATGATGAGACTATTTGTATGTATATGCTATGATTACATTTGTGGTCTCGCAGGCATTTGTATGTGTATCATGATGACATTTCTATGTGCTAAAGATTCTTCTATAAAGCCTGTTCAAATACAGAACAAATATGCCAAAAAAACAAAAAACTACTTAAATTAGCAGTAGCGAGTGTATTAAAGTTAGCAGCAGCGCCGCGATAGCAGTAGCACGTCATGGCAAAGTGCGCTAGAGCTACTAGCAGTAGCGAGCTTCCACTAACCGCGCTGCTGCTACACTTGTGTAGCAGTAGCGCCGGTGACCACGCGCTACCAGTATGTGTTAGTTGTAGCGCCTTACTAGTAGCGTCGCTCCCCGCGCTACTGATACACCTAAAACCCGCGCTACTGCTAGCCTTTTCCCTAGTAGTGTCAGTGAACTCTTCCTCGGACTATAACATGTGATGCATAGACATTGAACTATGTAAATATTCTACTAGCAGCAGATAATTTGATCGAACCAGGAAATGATGTCCTTGAGCGTGACGGTGCCAGTCTGCCAAGCTTGAGAAGACGAGCGACGAGACGAACACGATGTAAAGAACCTGCAAAACCAAACAAAGAAATTGATTGGAATCACTGTTATATGTTGCAAATCTGTAGCTGATTGATGCGTGGTGATGACCTTGTTTATGTGCCTCCAAGCATCAGAGGCAGTGGCAATTCTAATGGGCATGCTTCAATAGGCTTAAGCCTGTCCTCTAAAACTGAAAAACAAAAATTTACTACTAGTTTCTAGCACAATCACTTCTCAAGCGCGCTAATTCTCTCTGGACAAGGTGTCATGTCCGGCAGATGCTTCCCTACTCTTACCCTGAGTCCAAGCAATAGCAAGTTGACCAGCAAGCCCCAATGCACAAATGAGAAGCAAAATCCACCAAGTAACCAAAATAAAAACAGCAGTCACACATAGCCTGGCTCAATCTGAACTCTGCACCACTGCAAAAATAGTCTACAAAGGCAATTCTCTAATGCTGTGCTAATCAAGCCGTAACCTCGCACCAGTTGATCATTTTTGGGTCATACTGCCTAGCAAAGCATACTACTGATGGCCCAGTTTGTCCTCCCCCCATAATTCTCTGTCCAACTATTCCATCAAATTGTAGCAGTCCTATCAAAGTGAGGCATCCCATGACCATAATCATCTGATATTTTCTACTGTCAAAGTCACAGCTTCTTGGGATATGCTCTTATTGCCTCGTCAAGCGCTCCAACCCTCCCCGGACATGGAGACCGGTCCAACGGATGGCTACCGACTCTAACCATGGAAATTAATAAAAAATCATTGCCCAGCCTCAAGCTAACAAAAGAGAAACCTATGCATCACACATGTTCCATCAAGTAGTTAACACACCAGAACCTCATCTTGTCTTGCAGGCGACGACGAGAGCAAGAGAGAGAGAGAGAGAGAGAGAGAGGGTTGCAGCTGATCGGAGATCGTTCTGGTGCGAATGGCTTTGAAGAACTAGCCGAAGAGCCCAAGTCACCGTGCTGTGCTTTGTTGTGTTGTGCCGCCCATGCAACAGCGACACGACGGGGCGGCGGCGGCGAGCTCCTACACCTAACCCTAGGTCACCGCCCCGTGGGGTCATGGGGATGAGAGGGGGAGAGTGGGAGGGAGGGAGAGAGACTAACCGGAGGCCGTGCGGGGAGGCTCGCACCGCTGTCGAGGAGAACGTCCGACAAGGCTAGCCGTCATCGAGGGGCAGCTCCGACGAGAGAGAATTGGGGGAGGCGGCAGTCTGGTGGGGGTCGGGGGCGTTGAGGGCGGTGGGGGTCGACGTCGGGGGCGGTGGGGCGACGGGCAGCGAGGCGCCGGGGCATTTGGGGCGGTGGTGGTGCGGCGGGGGCAGCAAGCACGGCCGGGGACGGCGAGCACGGGGGCGGCGCGAGTGAGGTGAGGCAGTGGGGGGGGGCTGAGAGAGAAATGTGAGATTGGGGATTTTAGTGGGGGGAGGGTTAGCAATGGCGCAACCCCTAGCGGTGCGCCATTAGTAAAAAAATCGATAGCAATGGCGCACCTCCTGGCGGTGCGCCATTAGTAACCATTTTTATAGCAATGGCGCACCTCCTAGAGGTGCGCCATTAGTAATTTTTTTATAATTATTTTTAGTTGCATCTTTAGTATTTGGTTTAGTTTGCGAATTAATACTAACTAAATAAATTATTAGCCTTCATTTGTGAATTAATATTAACTAAATAAATTATTACATTTAAGTACTTATCATTTAAGTAAACTTCCAAGATATAATTTTTATTTTTTGATATGTATCATTCATTTAATAGTTCACATACAAAAAATTTATATGCAGTGGCAATCCCGGCGGACACGTTGGCGTACTCGATGCAGACGGAGGAGGCACGGCTCCTGGAGTGGACGGAGGGGGCCGCGGAGGGTTCGACCGGCTGGGCGCGCCGCGGCGGAGGGCCGACAGCAGCGACTTGAACCCTATGTCTCTTTCGGGGGGAGGCAAGGGGTGGGTGGTGCGCTCAGCCGATTTCGTTCGGGGGAACCGAGCGAGGAGACAGGGGATGGTGCGGGGGGTCGTCGGCGACGGTGGAGCGGGGGAGGGTGCGGGGGGTCGGCGATGGCGTTGGAGCGGGGGAGGGTGCGGGGGGTCGTCAGCGGCGAGGGGGATCTGGCGAGTGGGGATAGCGCGCGATCGAAATGGAGGGGGATCTGGCACGGGGGGCGATGGGGAAAGGGATAGAGGGGGGAAGGTTAGCAACGACGCACCTCCCAGGGGTGCGCCATAAGTATATCCATAGCAATGGCGCACCACCGAGGGGTGCGCCATAAGTAACTTTCTTTTTATTATTATTATTTTTAGTTGCATCTAATAATTTTTTAGAAAATCACAATCAAAGTTGAAAACATTTATGAATGTGAAAAAATATCATCAAATTTGTTATTTCAAAATATTTAAGAATATGAAAAAATATCATCAAATTTGTTATTTAAAAATATCATCAATATTTTTTTGGATTTTTAGTTGCATTCATTTGTGAATTGGTAAAACATTTATGAATATGAAAACATTTATGAATACAATCGAGAAATGAAGGCTAAAATTTAAATACAATCGATCTTAGCTAGCTATCTGTTCACAATCTTCTTTCCCTTATTTTTCGCAAATGGAGTTCTTCTCTTGAACGGACGTCCTTTAGGTAGGGTGGTCCTGCTTCTTCTTGTGGTGTATGCTGGTACTTCATCGTCGTCATCATGTTCCATCTTCGGGTCGCCGTACTTGTCGAAGTCTTGCTCATTGGCGACTCCATCCATTCCGATGATCTTCCTTTTGCCTCTCCTCACGACAACACGACCGGGCTTTGGCGGGTCGGTAATGAAGAAGCATTGGTCCACTTGGGAAGCCAGTACCCATGGCTCATTTTTCGTGGTGGCGATTGCGCCCGCGGTTTTGGATTTGGCTTCGGGTATAACCATGGTGGTGAAATACTGGTCTTCTTTTAGGATGCTCTTGGCCCCTCTGACATGGAACATCGGGACCTTCTCTCCAGCGTAACTCAGCTCCCAGATCTTCTCGATCCTTCTGTAGTATTTGTCCTTGTCGTTACCGGTGTAGGATTCCATCGTTACCCCGGAGTTCTGATAACCATCGCTCTTCATATCCTTTCCCTCGGTGTAGAATGTGTAGCCGTTGGTATCATATGCCTCATATGTCATCAGGTTGTGCTCGGCGCCCTCTGACAAGGCAAATATGAGTTGTTCTTCCGCGGAAGAATCCTCATGTAAAGGGTACGACAGAAGCTTCTCCTTGAACCAACGCGTGAAACATGAGTTGTGCTCTTTGATTATATCTCCGTCCGTCCTCTGTTGGCCTCGGTCATTGTACGTCTTCTCAATAATGGTTTTGTGCTCTACCACCCAAGGATCGACCACATCTATGTGTTGTAGCGCAACTAGGTTTCCTCTTTCAAAGTCAGCGAGTCGACCCTCGAAGTCGACATGCATTTCGCGGCGACCCTCACGGTGACCCCATCCAGCGAGCCTGCTGAGGTGCCTGTTAACGGGCAGACCAACGGGGTTCTTGATGCCTAGATAATTCGTGACGTAGGGGATGCACTCTTCGGTCACAAAGCCCCTGGCTATGCTTCCCTCTAGACGTGACATGTTGCGGACATATCCTTTGATGACACCATTCATCCTTTTGAACGGCATCATGCTGTGCAGGAACGTCGGCCTGAGTTGGATGATATCCTCCATGATATGGACCAGCAGATGCACCATAACATCGAAGAATGCGGGTGGGAAGTACATCTCAAGCTCGTATAGTATCACCACGATCTCTTCGTGTAGCCTTCTGAGTTGCCTCACGCCAACCGACTTCGGAGAGATGACATCGAAAAAGTTCCATAGGCCAAATAGCATTTCACGGACGTGCGCATCCATGATCCCACGGATTGCAACTGGAAGTATCTGCGTCATCAGCACGTGACAGTCGTGAGACTTCATCCCGCTGAACTTCTGCTTCACTGAGTCTAGGTATCTGCTTATCTTCCCTGCATAACCATAAGGAAGTTTTCTCCTTCGAGGCGGGTGAAAAACTGATCGATCTCCTCCTTACTTAGAGTGAAGCACACGGGAGGGAAGTCATTTCCGGTCTTCTTGGCCTTTTTGCCTTTGCGACGACTTTCCGTGTCCTGCTTCGCCTCATCATCATCATCATCATCATCATCATCATTATTAGCGTGAAGCTCCTCCCTGATGCCCATTGATTTCAATTCTGCCCTTGCTTTCCGCCCATCTTTGGTCCTCTCTGGCATGTTGAGCAGGGTACCAAGCAGACTCTTGCACACGTTCTTCGTGATATGCATGACATTAAGGCTGTGAGGACACGGTGGATCTTCCAGTACGGCAAGTCCCAGAAATCAGACCTCGTTTTCCATACCTCCAGCAGTGGCTCTGGCGCCTTTCACTTCTTTCCTGGCTCTGGCGCCTTTCCCGGCGGTGGGCACTATTTCCAATTTTTTAATAGCTCGTCTATTTCCTCGCCGCTCCTCGTACGCGGGCGTCTTCGGGGTTCGGTTTCACCATCAAACAGATCCTTGCGTTTTCTCCATGAGTCATCGTCACGATGCCACCTTCGATGTCCCATGAACACGGTTTTCAAAGACCTAGGATCTCTATCTAGCTGGCTATACATTGTGTCATCCATGCACCTGACGCATCCAAAAAATCCGTGGACCACCAGCCCCGTGACATATCCGTAACCGAGATAGTCGTGCACCGTCCTGAGCAGTGCGGCTCTCATAGGGAAATATTCTTTCTCTGCGGTGTCCCATGTATTGGCTGGCGTTTTCCATAGCGTGTCTAGCTCCTCTTTCAGCAGCCCCAGATTCAGATTGATGTCGTTCCCTGGTTGTTTCGGCCCTTCAATTAGCATACTCATGTGAATGTACTTCCTCTTCATGCACAACCAGGGGGAAGGTTGTACATCCACACAAACACAGGCCAAGTGCAATGTGTGCTTCTCTGGCTTCCAAATGGATTGACTCCATCGGTGCTCGCGCCCAGCACGATGTTCCTTCGACCGTTCCCAAATTCTGGGTGTTCGAAGTTCAACGCTTGCCACTTGCTCGCATCCTTAGGGTGACTTAGCATCTTGTCTTTTTTATTTATCTCCGGATCATTTGCATCATCTTCTAGCTTCTTCTCCTCCCTATCCGCATACCAACGCAGGAGCTTTGCTACCTTAGGATCCGCGAAATACCGTTGTAGACGAGGAGTGATCGGAAAGTACCACACCACTTTTCGAGGAGCTTTCTTCCTCTTCTTGTATCGAGTGACGCCGCACACTGGACATATGGTAGACTCCGCGTGCTCGTCCCGATAAATGATGCAATTGATCATGCACACATGGTATTTCACGTGCGGTAAATCCAGAGGACACACGATTTTCTTCGCCTCCTCGAAACTGGTCGGGCACTTGTTCCCCTTGGGAAGACGTTCGTGCCAGAATGACATGTTCTCGTCGAAGCATGCGTCGGTCATTTTGTGTTTTACCTTCATCTCCAGAGCGTTACTTTCAGGCGGGTATCCTCGGGCCTGCATCCTTCATACAATGGAGTAACCGTGTCTATCTCCAGTTGATCCAGCTTGGCTTTCTCTCGGGCGACAGCTCTTGCGTTATCCTCTGCTTGAGAAGCAGCTCCGGAATATGAGGGTCCTGCACCCAGCCCATCGATGGTCCATCGTCGTCTGCTCCGACATCTTCATCTTCATGATCATGCCCTTCGTCTGCTCCAACATCTTCCTCATCATCATGTCCGGCATCTTCTACATGATGACTGTGTACTGCATCTACTTCGTGATCATGTCCTGGAGATTCTTCGTCTTCTCGGCCGCCCTCGTCGCGGTTGTCTTGCTGCCCTTCCTCATTTCTTGCCCGGTCCCCATGGACGACTTCATAATCATCTTCATCACCTTGCCACCGATAGCCATCCATGAAACCATGCAAGAGCAGGTGGTCCCGCACCTGTATGGGATTCGAGTCCATAAGGCTACTTAGCTTGCATCTTCGACACGGACATCTTATCTCCGTCTCGTTCTTTTGAAGCATCTCGGCCTTCGCGGAGCTCAAAAACCTATTCACGATGCCTTCGGTCATCGTGCGGACTATGGTCGCCTGCGGGGTAGAGCAAAACGATATTTTAGAACCAAGAAAAATTTTGGCATGACTTTGCCTAAAAGTAGTACCAAAATGAATGCATAGTGCCAAATTCTCGCCGAAATGGAAATGCATCAACATTCCGGCAAAATATTAGCAACTATCGCATTTCAAATACCGGTACCTGCAAACACAAACATATATACAACACCACAAACATATGCAACACCAAAAACATACATAGATCTAGCTAGGCCATAAAAAGTGCATGTGCACGTTGTTGGGGGCAGAAGAAAGTAGATCTACAACATAAAGAAATATTTCCCCTTACTTACCTATCAAAAAAAAGGTAATTTAACCACTTAATTTGGATGAATCTATGGTGCAAATGAGGTGAGGTGGAGGAGGCAGCCGAGACAAGCTTGGAGGTGGAGATTGAGAGAATGAAGTGGGGAAAGTGAGTGTGGTAGGTGGTTGTCTAAAATATCTAGCTGGTCCCAGGTTACTAATGGCGCACCACCTACAAATGTGCCATTAGTAACCCTGGTTACTAATGGCGCACCAGTTAGGTGGTGCGCCATTACTAGTTTTGCAAAAAAATGTTAGTAGTGGCGCACCGTGTGTGTGGTGCGCCATTACTAGTTTGACACTATACACCGGTGGGCCATTACTAGTTATGAAAAAAAAGCAAAAAAAAATTTGTTAGTAGTGGCGCATAGGGTGAGTGGTGCGCCATTACAAGTTAAAACTAGTAATGGCGCACTATGCCCTGGTGCGCCATTACTAGTTTTGAAAAAATAAAAAAAAGTTTGTTAGTAGTGGTGCACCGTGGGTGTGGTGCGCCATTTGTGTCCATCACACTAATGGCGCACCAACACATGGTCTGCCACTGCTATATAGTAGTGGCGCACCACATGTGTGGTGCGCCATTAATGTCCATATTATCTATAGCCCTTTTCCTAGTAGTGGATCTAGTTAGGGGGCAAATAGGTCACTTGAATAAATGCTACATCTACCTAGCTAGCTAATTTGGGAGGAGATAGCTTCAACTAGTGGAGGGAAGGAAAAATATAAAGGAGATGCATTAATGGAGGTGGTGTAGTTAGCTAGGAGTAATGAAGAGAGAGAAAGGTAGGTAGAAGAGGGAGAGTAATGGGGGAGAAGTCTTGAGGAAGAAGAAGAGTGAGAGAGGGAGGATGTGGGAGGTAGGGAAAAGGGAGGAGAGGAGATGGGGGAGGGGAGGACGGGTGGGGAAAACGTGGTGGGGTGCTGCGCCTTAGCAGTAGAACGGGAGGAAAAGCGCGCTACTACTAAGGGTGTAGCAGCAGCGCGCTTTACAAACACGCGCTACTGCTAAATGGGCCAACCGTGAGGACAATTTCAAAATTAGCAGCAACGACGTGACAAAAAAGCGCGCTACTACTATTGCTTTAGCAGTGTTGTGCATCGCGCCACCGCGTTGCTGGTCAACTGAGGTTTTTGGGTTCTGTCGGTACATTTTTGTAGCAGCGCGGTTTATCCATCAAGCGCTACTGCGAAATTTTCATCAACAGCGCGGTTTTCTGAAGATCGCTACTGCTAAGTAGCAGTAGCGCCTCTTTTTGAGTCATGCTACTGCTAAGATTTTGTGTATAAAGTTTTCCCTAGTAGTGGCAGGTTCAAACTCTACATCATTATTATTGCTAGGTTGAGCATCAACATGAACATTATCATTAACATTGTCACTAGGTTCATGTTCATCACCAGATTGTGTTTCAGCATCAAAAATAGAAATATCATTGGGATTCTCATCTGTGTCTACAACAGGTTCACTAGAAGCATGCAAAGTCCTATCATTTTTCTTTTTCTTCCTTTTAGAAGGACTAGGTGTATCAACATCATTTCTCTGAGAATCCTGCTCAATTCTCTTAGAGTGACTCTCAGGATACAAAGGTTCCCGAGTCATTTTACCCATTGTAGTTGCTACTCTAAAAGCAAAGTCATGTTTATTATTTAATTCATCGAGCAAATCATTATGAGCCCTGAGTACTTGTTCTACTTGAGTGTTAACCATCGAAGCATGTTTATTAATGAGTTTAAGTTCACCTTTAAGTCTAGCCATATAATCACTCAAGTTTCCAATCATATAAGCATTACTTTTTAATTTTCTACCAACATAAGCATTGAAGTTTTCCTGTCTAGCCATAAAGTCATCAAATTCATCCAAGAAATGGCTAGCAAAATTAGTAGACGGGATTTCAACTTTATCATATCTATAGAGAGAATTTACCTTTACTACCTGTGTCGGGTTATCAAGACCATCTGTTTCTTCAATAGGTGGTATATTAAGGCCATGTATTTCTTCAACAGGAGGTAAATTCTTAACATCTTCAGCTTTAATACCTTTTTGGTTCATAGATTTCTTTGCCTCTTGCATATCTTCAGGACCGAGAAATAGAACACCCCTTTTCTTCGGAGTTGGTTTAGGAATCGGCTAAGGAATTGGCTCAGGAGTTGGCTCAGGAAGTGTCCAATTATTTTCATTAGTCAACATATTATTCAATATCACAACCAGCACAACTATCCAAGTGGTCCTTGGAAGCATCAGTTAGTCCATTATAAAAGATATAAAGTATTTCATTTTTCTTAAGAGGATGATCACACTACTAGGAAAAGGCATGCTAGTGGCGCACTAGTTTTGCCTACTAATGGCGCACTACTAGTGCGCCACTAGCATCACACCATTAGAATATTTTAGTAATGGAGCACCACAGGTGCGCCATTAGTATTCCACAGGTGCGCCATTAGTATCTGGTATACTAATGGCGCACCACATGGAAGTGCGCCATTAGTAACAATTTTTTTAATTTTTTTTCGTTTTTTTCTTAATCTCAGGTCACTATTTCACATATGCGATATCCAACACATATATATACAACAAGCATCCATATAACAATCATATCCAACACACAAGTTTCATCATATATACATACATAGCCAACACATAGTTCCACCGTTACATATTACAAAAGTTTCACATTGTTCATCCAACACGGTTATCCATCAATTCACAAAACTTTCACATTGATACAAAATAAAAACACAAATGGAAAAGAAGCACTCCATCCATGCAAGCTTCCGTGAATTAAATCAAATCTGCAAAATGATAAACAAGAAGTTAGAAGAAGAAGAAGAAGAAGAAGAAGAAGAAGAAGAAGAAGAAGAAGAAGAAGAAGAAGAAGAAGAAGAAGAAGAAGAAGAAGAAGAAGAAGAAGAAGAAGAAGAAGAAGAAGAAGAAGAAGAAGAAGAAGAGAAGAAGAAGAAGAAGACTAGAAGAATACTAGAAGAAGAAGAACACTAGAAGAATACTAGAAGAAGAATAAGAAGAAGAATAAGAAGAATAAGAAGAAGACTATAAGCTTATTATGTAAACTTGATCATTTTGTGCTAACATAAGTTATTTTGGAGCTAACCTATAGGAAACTAAGCAAATAAGCTCTCTAAGTTAGCATATTAGAGCCAACTTAGGTAAAATGAAGCTAACCTATGTCATTCTGGAAAAGAAGAAGAACAAGAAGAATAAGAAGAAGACTATAAGCTTATTATGTAAACTTGATCATTTTGTGTGCTAACATAAGTAATTTCGGAGCTAACCTATAGGAAACTAAGCATATTAGAGATAACATAGGTAAATAAGTATATATATATATATATATATATATATATATCATTTTGGAGATCTGACATACCTGACATAGTTCAGTTCTCATTGTTCTTCTCCTTCTCCTTCCTCAACCTGATGCGCCAAGAGCGGCGAGGCGATGGAGGCAGCGGGATGTAGTCTTCTACCACAATTGGCGTGGTCATGTCGCCCAGCTGTGGGATCGCCGGCGCCACCACCGATGCATGGTCATTGTCAGGCACCACCACCATCGCGAGGCCATCTTCAGGCAGGACGGGCATGACCATCGCCTAGGTCATCCTCATCCGCCACCATCTCTTGCCCATGGTCAGCCACCACCATCTCTTGCCCATGGTCAGCCACCACCATCTCTTGCCCTTGGTCAGCCACCACCAGCGCTAGGTCATCCTCAGCCTGATGCCCATCGTCATCCTACAGCTCCTCATCCCCACTCTGCTCCTCTTCTCCCCCACTCCAGTCCGGATCATCCTTCTTGTTGTCAGAATCGCTGCTGCCAGAATCGCTGCTGCTTTCGCTAAAGCCAGAATCGCTGTTGCTTTTGCTACAGCCATAATCGTTGTTGCTTTGGTTGTAGCCAGTGTCGCTGTTGCCGCTCCCATTGCCTGTCCAAATGCAACAATGACCATTAACAATCGATGTGAGACAAAGCCAAATGTAGAGGAATAAGAAGAGGCAGAACGTACTGGCATCATCATCGTCAGCGTAGCGCATGCGACACATAGTCGCGTTGAACACCTTCGCGATGAGCATGGTGGCATCGTCGTCGTACCTGAAGAGAAGGAAGTACCCCAGCCGCAGGTCGTAGGCACGGTAGAACTTCTCCCACCCACGATACAAGTACATGTGGCCCTCCTTGATCACCAACTCCACATCCCACAACCTGTGTAACCCGCTGCCGGCCTGTCGCAGCTTCACATTATTTGGCGGATCTTCACCCAGCATGTTCATAAAACTGTTAGGTAGCCTCTGCAGTTTGGGACAATGAGTGATGTAGCAAACAACAAATATCATAATGAGATGGGTGAAGGGGATATCTCTCATTTTATATACCTGCGTCATGGATGATACTGAAGTCCCAAGTATGATACTGAAGAACTCGGAAGCATCCAACTCATACTGCAGTGTGGCAGAGCGGCGGTGGCTGCTTCCCCCCATCTCTGATAAGCAGCAAAAGAGACCAATTAGTACCCTTACAACAGATCATAAAACATGCATGGAAATAACCACTCTATATCAAGTTTATCCAAGCAAAATCTCTCATTGTGAAAGCAGTGGGCAAAGTAACAGAGAGTAAGATGGACAACAAGCACAACAAATAAAAATAAACAGGAATGATAACAGGCTGTACTGAAAGTCCAATTGTAATGGACTATAAATTAGGGTCACAATGACACAGAAGATGGGAGCACCTAGTACACATTAGCAAAACAAAAAGGTACCATGCTTAAAAGGAAAGACCTATACAAACACCTCATATTAATAAGGTTGCTTGAACAAGTGTTATCTATCAATACATTTGGGGATTAGCACTAACAATTCAGAAGACCAAATTCTAACAAGGCAATCAACTAACTTGTTCAGTTACAGAGTAAGCTCATCTGCAGCCCCATCATGATAACCACAAAGAGGAATTTCCACAGACAAACCTTTGGTTAAACAAGGTATGTATGGTCTCAGTTCATCTCTCAATTCACCAACATGACTGATAGGCATGTTAATACATCTACCATATAAACCTTTGGTTCAGAAAAAGTATGCAAACAACATTGCAGCCGATGATATCACAATCATAGTGCCATTCTAAAGCAATAGCACATTTGGTTCAAGGTATGAGGTGGGTCGGCCAAACCCTTTTTTTTAACAAAGGCACATATACAAAAGACCACTTATGCCAACAGTATGGTTTATATCAGATTCAGAGTTAGAAACAGGAAAAACCGGTGCTTCAAAGCCTACTGGACACAATTTATGTCGTAACACCATACATAAAGTGATGAGCATACATACTACTGTCCAAGCAAATTAACTGAATAGTATTGTGTCAAGTTCAGTTTGAAAATTCAGTGATGAGCATACATACATAAAGTGATGAACATACATACTAATGACACACTCAACTTCGTTGCTTCAACCACATGGACAACAAAGAAAATGTTGGAAGTTGACAATATACTTTAGATTCACACATGCTCCCCTAATTATTTTGTCTGTATCTTTAGATTATCTACTTTAGGCACAATCATACACAATTCTGACTAATTCATCACTGTAGGCCAGCATGAAACACACTCCTCCAAAAAAAGCCTAAAATTCCACTATTATTGTCTGTAAAAAGGCCTAATATCCACTAGTATTGCCTCTAAAAAAGCCTTAGAAGTCCACTATTGTTGACAATCAAAATATGATCTGAACTGTCAGGAGTTAACTGAAAAATGAGTGGTTGTTGGCATGAGGGAGCAAACTGATTGTTGGCACAAAAATATTGGTTCTGCAAACACGAAAATACTCACAAAAATAATGCACTTGGTTTGTGTTGAGTTTTTGCTTTCAGGGATTGGTTTGTGTTGAGTTGTTAACCTAAAGGTTTGGCAGTTTGAATCTTCTTTAGCTAGTTTGAATCCATGGACTACCCTATTTGAATCTCCTTTAACCTAGGGAGGAAGGAGGAAGGAGGAGAGGAACCTGGTCGCCGGAGGGGTCGGGGTCGGGGTCGGGGTCGGGGTCCGAGCTTGTCCGGGTCCTCGCTCGCCGCGGTCGAAGGAGAGCAGGGGCCGGTGGCGGAGGATGACAGGGGCAGGCGGGGTGGGCGCGTCGGGGCCGTGCTCGCCGGCTGCTGCAGGGACCGGAGGAGGCCCTCGCTCGTCGGAGGGAGGAGGAGAGGAGAGGAGTGGGCGGCGCGCGCTCGGCCGATCCCCTTCGTGGGGCGCGGGGGCGGCGGGGGTGGAGTGCCGCGGGGGTCGGGGCGGCGGCGTCGGGGCAGTGCAAGACCATAGCAGTGGCGGCGTCGCCGACTACGTGCAGGCGCGGCAGACGGAGGGGACGGGGCAAGGGGGCGGTGGCGAGTGGTGGGGCGATGGGGCGAGGGGCGGTGGGCAAGGGGGCGGAGAGGGGAGGGGGGCGACGGGGCGATGGCGGTGGCGGGTGGTGGGGCAAGGGGGGCGAGGGGAGGGGCGACGAGGCGAGGGGAGGTGGGCGACGGGGCGAGGGGATCGGGCAAGGGGGCGGCAAGGGGAGGGGGCGACTGATGAGGTTATGTACCTAGGGTAGGATCATGAACCTGTCTAGGATACCATACTCAAGGACACCCTTAGAAGAAGCTACCTTCCAGTCGGCCAAGAGGGACTTCACTCGACGAACCCAAGGACACTCGACCATGAAGATAGTCACTCGACCATGAAGCTAACCACTTGACGGCCAGGAGACCTAAAGTCACTCAGCACGCAACGGTCTGTCATTAAGTAGCTTTAATAGACTTCATAGCACTTTATGAGGGCATTACCAGTAACCCCCTGTCTTAATGTACTTTAACCCTGCATAACTGAGGGCCGGAGGGGTCTGGAAAACTCTATATAAGCCACCCCCTCCTTAGTGTAAAGGGTTCGCACCCTTGTAACTCATATACACAGAAACCAGTCGACCGCCTCCGGGCTCCGAGACGTAGGGCTGTTACTTCCTCCGAGAAGGGCCTGAACTCGCTAAACACTCGTGTGTACAACTACTCCATAGCTAGGATCTTGCCTCTCCATACCTACCCCCCATTCTACTGTCAGACTTAGAACCACGACAGTTGGCGCCCACCGTGGGGCAGGTATCTTAGCAACTTTCTAGAGAAGTTGCAATTTGTCCGATTGCCTTCATCATGGTTTCTGGCGGAGCTCTGGTCGAGGGCCGCGAGATCCGTCTCGGTGCGCTCACTTTCATCGCCAACGACTCCACTTGGCTCCAGGAGGCACCACTCGACATCGACGCGCTCCCCGTCCGCGGGGCGACGCACTTTCGGGCATGTGTCCGCGGCGTCCTGCTGCGGCAGCCGTCGACCCCATACCGGTCGACTCCTGTGCCATCCTCCCTCCCTGTCTCCCGCCAGCGCAAGCGCTCCGGTCGGTCAAGACTTCAGCGATGGGTGAGACACGCAGTGGCTCGCCAATCGGCCACCACCCAAGTCGCGGCAATAGAGCCCGACGAATCTCTCTACGGCCTGTTCGATCTGTCGACTGGCTCCGTGGAGACTGCATCCGAGTGCGACAGCAGTGATCCAGCGGCGGAGGTCCTGATGGTCAACGGGCCTCGTAGCCCTCCCGGTTTCCCCCGCACCAACGGTATGGACGACGGAGGAGACCCCGCTCAGGCCCACGAAGAGTATCAACCCGAGCCACTCACTTCTCAGCAAAGAGAAGATCTTCGCCGCCGGAACATGGATGCCCTGCATACTCCCATCGCAGGAGAAACTCCTGAGGCTCGTGCCTTGGAAGATGAGCATGGTGGCGTCATCGTCGTACCTGAAGAGAAGGAAGTACCCCAGCCGCAGGTCGTAGGCACGGTAGAACTTCTCCCACCCACGATACAAGTACATGTGGCCCTCCTTGATCACCAACTCCACATCCCACAACCTGCGTAACCCGCTGCCGGCCTGTCGCAGCTTCACATTATTTGGCGGATCTTCACCCAGCATGTTCATAAAACTGTCAGGTAGCCTCTGCAGTTTGGGACAATGAGTGATGTAGCAAACAACAAATATCATAATGAGATGGGTGAAGGGGATATCTCTCATTTTATATACCTGCGTCATGGATGATACTGAAGTCCCAAGTATGATACTGAAGAACTCGGAAGCATCCAACTCATACTGCAGTGTGGCAGAGTGGCGGTGGCTGCTTCCCCCCATCTCTGATAAGCAGCAAAAGAGACCAATTAGTACCCTTACAACAGATCATAAAACATGCATGGAAATAACCACTCTATATCAAGTTTATCCAAGCAAAATCTCTCATTGTGAAAGCAGTGGGCAAAGTAACAGAGAGTAAGCTGGACAACAAGCACAACAAATAAAAAGAAACAGGAATGATAACAGGCTGTACTGAAAGTCCAATTGTAATGGACTATAAATTAGGGTCACAATGACACAGAAGATGGGAGCACCTAGTACACATTAGCAAAACAAAAAGGTACCATGCTTAAAAGGAAAGACCTATACAAACACCTCATATTAATAAGGTTGCTTGAACAAGTGTTATTTATCAATACATTTGGGGATTAGCACTAACAATTCAGAAGACCAAATTCTAACAAGGCAATCAACTAACTTGTTCAGTTACAGAGTAAGCTCATCTGCAGCCCCATCATGATAACCACAAAGAGGAATTTCCACAGACAAACCTTTGGTTAAACAAGGTATGTATGGTCTCAGTTCATCTCTCAATTCACCAACATGACTGATAGGCATGTTAATACATCTACCATATAAACCTTTGGTTCAGAAAAAGTATGCAAACAACATTGCAGCCGATGATATCACAATCATAGTGCCATTCTAAACCAATAGCACATTTGGTTCAAGGTATGAGGTGGGTCGGCCAAACCCTTTTTTTTAACAAAGCCACATATACAAAAGACCACTTATGCCAACAGTATGGTTTATATCAGATTCAGAGTTAGAAACAGGAAAAACCGGTGCTTCAAAGCCTACTGGACACAATTTATGTCGTAACAACATACATAAAGTGATGAGCATACATACTACTGTCCAAGCAAATTAACTGAATAGTATTGTGTCAAGTTCAGTTTGAAAATTCAGTGATGAGCATACATACATAAAGTGATGAACATACATACTAATGACACACTCAACTTCGTTGCTTCAACCACATGGACAACAAAGCAAATGTTGGAAGTTGACAATATACTTTAGATTCACACATGCTCCCCTAATTATTTTGTCTGTACCTTTAGATTATCTACTTTAGGCACAATCATACACAATTCTGACTAATTCATCACTGTAGGCCAGCATGAAACACACTCCTCCAAAAAAAGCCTAAAATTCCACTATTATTGTCTGTAAAAAGGCCTAATATCCACTAGTATTGCCTCTAAAAAAGCCTTAGAAGTCCACTATTGTTGACAATCAAAATATGATCTGAACTGTCAGGAGTTAACTGAAAAATGAGTGGTTGTTGGCATGAGGGAGTAAACTGATTGTTGGCACAAAAATATTGTTTCTGCAAACATGAAAATAGTCACAAAAATAATGCACTTGGTTTGTGTTGAGTTTTTTCTTTCAGGGATTGGTTTGTGTTGAGTTGTTAACCTAAAGGCTTGGCAGTTTGAATCTTCTTTAGCTAGTTTGAATCCATGGACTACCCTATTTGAATCTCCTTTAACCTAGGGAGGAAGGAGGAAGGAGGAGAGGTACCTGGTCGCCGGAGGGGTCGGGGTCGGGGTCGGGGTCGGGGTCCGAGCTTGTCCGGGTCCTCGCTCGCCGCGGTCGAAGGAGAGCAGGGGCCGGTGGCGGAGGATGACAGGGGCAGGCGGGGTGGGCGCGTCGGGGCCGCGCTCGCCGGCTGCTGCAGGGACCGAAGGAGGCCCTCGCTCGTCGGAGGGAGGAGGAGAGGAGCGGGCGGCGCGCGCTCGGCCGATCCCCTTTGTGGGGCGCGGGGGCGGCGGGGGTGGAGTCCCGCGGGGGTCGGGGCGGCGGCGTCGGGGCAGTGCAAGACCATAGCGGCGGCGGCGGCGCCGACTACGTGCATGCGCGGCGGACGGAGGGGGCGGAGCAAGGGGGCGGTGGCGGGTGGTGGGGCGACGGGGCGAGGGGCGGTGGGGCAAGGGGGCGGAGAGGGGAGGGGGGCAACGGGGCGATGGCGGCGGCGGGTGGTGGGGCAAGGGGGGGCGAGGGGGGGACGACGAGGCGAGGGGAGGTGGGTGACGGGGCGAGGGGATCGGGCAAGGGGGCGGCGAGGGGAGGGGGCGACTGATGAGGTTATGTACCTAGGGTAGGATCATGAACCTGTCTAGGATACCATACCCAAGGACACCCTTAGAAGAAGCTACCTTCCAGTCGGCCAAGAGGGACTTCACTCGACGAACCCAAGGACACTCGACCATGAAGATCGTCACTCGACCATGAAGCTAACCACTTGATGGCCAGGAGACCTAAAGTCACTCAGCACGCAACGGTCTGTCATTAAGTAGCTTTAATAGACTTCATAGCACTTTATGAGGTCATTACCAGTAACCCCCTATCTTAATGTACTTTAACCCTGCATAACTGAGGGCCAGAGGGGTCTGGCAAACTCTATATAAGCCACCCCCTCCTCAGTGTGAAGGGTTCGCACCCTTGTAACTCATATACACAGAAACCAGTCGACCGCCTCCGGGCTCCGAGACGTAGGGCTGTTACTTCCTCTGAGAAGGGCCTGAACTCGCTAAACACTCGTGTGTACAACTACTCCATAGCTAGGATCTTGCCTCTCCATACCTACCCCCCATTCTACTGTCAGACTTAGAACCACGACAGTTGGCGCCCACCATGGGGCAGGTATCTTAGCGACTTTCTGGAGAAGTTGCAATTTGTCCGATTGCCTTCATCATGGTTTCTGGGGGAGCTCTGGTCGAGGGCCGCGAGATCCGTCTCGGTGCGCTCGATTTCATCGCCGACGACTCCACTTGGCTCCAGGAGGCACCACTCGACATCGACGCGCTCCCCGTCCGCGGGGCGACGCACTTTCGGGCATGTGTCCGCAGCGTCCTGCTGCGGCAGCCGTCGACCCCATACCGGTCGACTCCTGTGCCATCCTCCCTCCCTGTCTCCCGCCAGCGCAAGCGCTCCGGTCGGTCAAGACTTCAGCGATGGGTGAGACACGCAGTGGCTCGCCAATCGGCCACCACCCAAGTCGCGGCAATAGAGCCTAACGAATCTCTCTACGGCCTGTTCGATCTGTCGACTGGCTCCGTGGAGACTGCATCCGAGTGCGACAGCAGTGATCCAGCGGCGGAGGTCCTGATGGTCAACGGGCCTCGTAGCCCTCCCGGTTTCCCCCGCACCAACGGGATGGATGACGGAGGAGACCCCGCTCAGGCCCACGAAGAGTATCAACCCGAGCCACTCACTTCTCAGCAAAGAGAAGATCTTCGCCGTTGTAACATGGATGCCCTGCATACTCCCATCGCAGGAGAAACTCCTGAGGCTCGTGCCTTGGAAGAGGCGCATTTGGCCAACTTGGCTGAACGCACTCGACTGGAGAACCTCCAGCGAGCACTCGACGAGCATGCGCGTCAACGAGTACCTGACTCCAGACGACGTCAGCTCTTTCCTCAACTGACTCAGGTATATCGAACCCCTATTCAGAATTTGGCAGCTGCAGCCCGCATAGCGGAGTCAATTCAGCCCTCCCAGTCGGAGGCTGGAAGAGGCTTGATGCAGATCAGGGATTTGCTCCGGGCGGCAGGAGATCAGAATTCAGTTGTGTCACAGTCGGGCAACAGGATTCACAGTCGATCCGTCGCTACGAATACTGTACAGTCGACTCACAGCCCAAGGTCGCCTCCGAGGCGCGTGGGACATGAAGGCCGGCGAGACCACTATGATGACCAATTTGATCGTGATGATAGGCGTCGAGTGCCCACTCCTCCCCCGAGAAGTGGGTCTAACGTCCATCGGCAGCAAGATGACAGGCGCCAGCTCAGTGTTGGGCGGAGAGCTCTGATTGATCCCAGAGAACCAGGCTTTGACGCGAGATCCGTCATCGTGCAAGGTTTGGTCGACCGGAACAGAGCTCACAGAGGTGGCCATGACAGAGATGTGCCCACTAGCAGCCGAGTCCATGTTTCAGGTCCAGAATGCTTTAGTAGAGCCATCAGAGCCGCAGTGATACCCTCCAATTTCAGGTTGGCGACTGGGGTAAGTAAGTTCACCGGAGAGTCCAAGCCTGAAACTTGGCTTGAAGACTAACGAGTGGCGGTACAGATTGGTGGTGGTAATGATGAGGTGGCCATGAAGCATTTGCCACTCATGCTGGAGCGTTCGGCCAGGGCGTGGTTGAATCAGTTAGCCCCTAGCAGCATTTACACCTGGGAAGATCTTTCCCGAGTGTTCGTCAGGACGTTCGAGGGAACTTGCAAGCGACCGGCTGGACTGACGGAGCTGCAAGTCTGCGTACAAAAGTCGAGTGAAACACTCAGAGATTACATCCAGAGATGGATCACCTTGCATCATACCGTGGAGAATGTGTCGGACCATCAAGCGGTCTGCGCCTTCAAGGATGGAGTCAAGAACAGAGAGTTGAGCCTGAAGTTTGGTCGAATCAGAGATATGACCCTGGGTCGAATGATGGAGATTGCCACCAAATATGCCAACGGTGAAGAAGAAGACAGGCTCCGGAGTGGCAAGTATAAGCCGAGTCAGTCAGAAAAGGGAAACTCCAGTCGGAAACAGAAGCGGAAGGCCGAGCCAGCTGCTCCTGGAGAGGCTCTGGCCGTGACTCGGGGCAAATTCAAAGGGAAGCCCAAAGGATCTTGGAACCCCAAGAAGGTAAAGGATAAAGAAGGTAATGACGTGATGGATTTACCGTGTTACATCCACAAAAAGAAAGATGACGAGGGTAACTTCATCTACCCGAAACATACCACTCGCCAGTGCCGACTCTTAATCCAGCAGTTTCAAGGGAAACAACCCAAGGACAAGGAGAAGGAGTCGGACAAGGCCGAGGACAAGGAGGATAGTGATGGAGAGTACCCTCATGTCAATTCTACCCTGATGATTTTTGCTGACGTAGAGAGAAAAAGTCGACTGAAAGTGATCAACCGAGAGGTCAATATGGTCACCCCGGCGACGCCAAGTTATCTGAAATGGTCGCAAACTCCCATTACGTTCGACCAATCCGATCACCCCACTCACATTGCCACCCCTGGGAGGCAAGCACTGGTGGTCGACCCCGTCGTCGAAGGCACTCGACTGACGAAGGTCTTGATGGATGGCGGCAGTGGGTTGAATATACTGTATGCAGAGACGCTCAAGGGAATGGGCATTCCGATGTCCAGGTTCAACTCCAGCAACATGAGTTTTCACGGAGTCATTCCTGGGAAGAAGGCTGAGTCACTCGGTCAAATAGCTCTGGATGTAGTGTTCGGCGACTCGAAGCATTTCCGCAAGGAGAAGCTGATGTTTGAAGTCGTGGATTTCCATAGCGCTTACCACGCTATTTTGGGAAGACCAGCCTATGCCCGCTTCATGGCTCGACCATGTTATGTGTACCTCAAGTTAAAGATGCCTGGCCCCAAGGGCGTGATCACTATCACTGGCAGCCGGAAGAAGGCAGAAGAGTGTTTCCAGAAAGGCTCGAAGATTGCAGATGCCTAGATAACAGTGGTTGAGCTGGAGGAATATGAGAAAAATGCAGATCCGAGTGATTTGCTGTGGGCCAAGAAGCCCGCCACAGAGTCAGCGTTCCAGTCGTCAGGGGAGACGAAGCCAGTTCATATCCACCCGACTGACCCCAACGCAGCACCGACCCATATTTCCACAACACTTGACTCTAAATAGGAAGAAGCGCTCATCCAGTTCCTCCGTGAGAACTGGGACATCTTTGCATGGAAGCCAGCTGACATGCCGGGTGTTCCCAGGGGACTGGCTGAGCATTGCCTTAGAGTCGACTCAAAAGCGAAACCTGTTACGGAACATCTTCGATGGTCCACCGTTCAAAAGAAAAAAGCCATTGGCGAGGAGGTGGCTCGACTCCTTGTAGCAGAGTTTATCCGAGAGATATACCACTCCGAGTGGCTCGCCAATGTCGTCATGGTTCCCAAGAAGGACAACTCACTTCGCATGTGCATTGATTTCAAACATATCAATCGGGCCTACCCGAAAGATCATTTTCCTCTCCCTCGCATCGACCAAATTGTCGACTCGACTGCGGGGTGCGAGAGATTGTCTTTTTTAGATGCCTATTCCGGGTATCATCAGATCCGTCTGTATGGACCCGATGAAATTAAAACAGCTTTCATCACTCCATTCGGGTGCTTCTGCTATATCACCATGCCATTCGGTCTCAAGAATGTTGGAGCCACGTTCATGAGAATGATTCAAAAGTGTTTACTAACTCAAATCAGTCGGAATGTGGAAGCATACATGGATGATATCGTGGTCAAGTCACGAAAGGGTTCCGACCTGCTGACTGACCTAGCTGAAACATTTGCCAATCTCAGGAGATATGATATCAAGCTCAATCCATCAAAGTGCACATTCGGAGTGCCTAGCGGAAAAGTACTCGGTTTTCTCGTTTCAGAGCGAGGAATCGATGCTAATCCAGAAAAAGTTAGCACCATACTCCGAATGAAACGCCCTATGCGTGTGCACGATGTCCAGAAGCTTACTGGATGCTTGGCCGCGTTAAGTCGATTCATTTCTCGCCTCGGTGAAAAGGCGTTGCCTCTTTACCGACTGATGAAGAAGGCAGACAAGTTCGAGTGGACTCCAGAAGCTGATGCAGCATCTGCCGAGCTAAAAGCTCTGCTCTCCACCCAGCCGGTGCTTGCTGCTCCAATCAGCAAAGAGCCTCTGTTGCTTTACATTGCAGCCACAGGACAAGTTGTCAGTACAGTACTTACGGTCGAGCGGGAAGAAGAAGGTAAAACCTTCAAAGTTCAGCGCCCAGTGTATTATCTCTCTGAAGTTTTGACCCCATCGAAGCAGAGATATCCTCATTATCAGAAGCTCGTATATGGGATCTACATGACCATGAAGAAGGTTGCCCATTATTTCTCTGATCATGACATTACAGTCGTCAGCGACGCTCCATTGTCAGAGATTCTGCACAACAGAGACGCAACTGGTCGAGTGGCTAAATGGGCGATTGAACTCCTTCCCCTTGATATCAAATTTGAGGCAAAGAAAGCCATTAAGTCCCAAGCTATAGCAGATTTCCTTGCCGAGTGGATCGAACAGCAGCAGCCGACTCAAGTTCACTCGGAGCATTGGACCATGTTCTTTGATGGCTCTAAGATGTTAAATGGTTCTGGTGCTGGGGTAGTTTTGGTTTCTCCCCGAGGAGATAAGCTCAGATATGTGCTCCAGATCCACTTTGATTCCTCCAACAATGAAGCAGAATATGAAGCACTTTTGTATGGGTTGCGCGTGGCCATTTCACTCGGCGTCCGGCGCCTTATGGTTTATGGCGACTCAGATTTGGTGGTCAATCAGGTGATGAAGGAGTGGGACGTTAGAAGCCCAGCCATGACTGGATACTGCAATGCAGTGAGGAAGCTCGAAAAGAAATTCGAAGGGTTAGAGCTCCATCACGTTCCCCGACTGAAAAATCAAGCGGCCGATGACTTGGCGAAGATAGGTTCCAAGAGGGAAGCCATTCCGAGTGGCGTGTTTTTGGAGCATGTTTACACACCATCGACTCAAGAAGATCCTTTCATGGAAGAAGTCCCGCAGCCCAAAAGTGCCACGGATCCGACTGAAGTCGAGGTCCCAGCTGTGGTGGACTTGATCATGGAAGTTTTGGTCATCACTCCCGATTGGACAGTGCCCTATATCGCCTATATTTTGAGAAAAGAACTCCCCGAGAATGAGGAAGAGGCTCGGGAGATCGTCCGCCGATCCAAAGCCTTCACTGTCATGAGGGGTCAATTATACAGAGAAAGTGCGACTGGAGTCAGCCAGAAATGCATAACACCGGAGGAAGGTCGAATGATTCTCAACGACATCCACTCGGGGACCTGTGGCCATCATGCGTCTTCTCGGACCATCATGGCTAAAGCATACCGAGCTGGTTTTTATTGGCCCAGAGCGAATGAAATGGCAAAGGAGATAGTCGACAAGTGTGAGGGATGTCAATTTTACTCCAATATGTCACACAAGCCCGCCTCAGCCTTAAAGACCATACCACTTGTTTGGCCCTTTGCAGTATGGGGGCTGGATATGGTCGGCCCTTTGAGAACAGGCAGAAGCGGTTTCACCCATGTGCTGGTAGTAGTCGACAAGTTCACCAAGTGGATTGAGGCCAAACCCATCAAGAACCTCGATGCCAGTACTGCTGTGAGCTTCATCAGAGAGTTGATTTTCAGATATGGAGTCCCGCACAGCATCATCACTGATAATGGGTCAAACTTCGATTCCGAAGAATTCAGAGCTTTCTGCACATCTCAAGGCACACGAGTCGACTATGCTTCAGTCGCCCATCCACAGTCGAATGGACAGGCAGAACGAGCCAATGGGTTGATTCTCAAAGGGTTGAAACCCCGTCTGATGCATGATCTTAAGCATGCGGCTGGTGCATGGGTCGACGAACTTCCCTCGGTGCTTTGGGGGTTAAGGACTACGCCCAACCGGTCGACTGGAAGAACTCCATTCTTCTTGGTCTACGAAGCTGAAGCAGTCTTGCCGAGTGATCTTCTCCACAATGCTCCCCGGGTCGAGCTCTACACCGAAGCTGAAGCAGAACAAGCACGGCAGGATGCAGTCGACCTTTTAGAGGAAGAAAGAGAGATGGATCTGATCAGATCGACTATCTATCAACAAGACTTGCGTCGATTCCACGCCAAAAATGTGAAGAGTCGAGCCTTCCAGGAAGGAGATTTAGTTCTCCGAGTGGATCAGCAGAAACCACACAAGCTCGCTCCTTCTTGGGAAGGCCCCTTCATCGTCACCAAGGTTCTCCACAGTGGAGCATACCGTCTTTACAATGTCGAGCATCAGATTGACGAGCCTCGAGCTTGGAACGCGGAGCTTCTCCACCCCTTTTACACTTAAGAATTCACTCGGATGAGTTGTAATAAAAGTACTTCTGTAGTTTATTTATCAAAGACAAGAGCTTTATAGTTTTCCCAGTAATTGTTATTACTTTTGTCCATATAAAACAATCCCCCAGTGGGTGGCTTGGCTGCGAATCCGATTAGCCTAAGCTTGTAAAAAAAATCCTAACCGAGTGGTGAGCCAGTCTCCCACACGAAGGCTTAGCTGCGAAATCCGTTTCGCCTAAGTTAAACAAAATCCTACCAAGTGATAAGCCATCCTTCCACTCGGAGGCTTAGCTGCAGTCCAAGTACTCGCCTAAGTTAAACAAAATCCTACCGAATGGTAAGCCAGCCTTCCACTCGGGGGCTTAGCTGCAGTCCAAGTACTCGCCTAAGTTAAACAAAATCCTACCGAGTGGTAAGCCAGCCTTCCACTCGGAGGCTTAGTTGTAGTCCAAGTACTCGCCTAAGTTAAACAAAATCCTACCGAGTGGTAAGCCAGCCTTCCACTCGGAGGCTTAGATGCAGCATTGCGCTCGCCTAAGTACAAATACAATGTGTGCTCTGCAAGGAGGACGAGGCGCAGGTCGACTGCTACCCTCTCCTTCCGAGCTACGCCACAAATACAACGTGCGCTCTGCAAGGAGGACGAGGTGCAGGTCAACTGCTACCCTCTCCTTCCAAGCTACACCACAAATACAACATGCGCTCTGCAAGGAGGACGAGGTGCAGGTCGACTGCCACCCTCTCCTTCCGAGCTACACCACAAATACAACGTGCGCTCTGCATGGAGGACGAGATGCAGGTCGACTGCCACCCTCTCCTTCCGAGCTACGCCATAAATACAACATGCACTCTGCAAGGAGGACGAGGTGCAGGTCGACTGCTATCCTCTCCTTCCGAGCTACACCACCAATACAAAATCCCACCGTGTGGAGAGCAAACCTCCCACTCGAGGGCTTAGCTGCAGCCCGGTGCTCGCCTAAGTATCTGAAATCCTACCGAGTGGAGAGCAAACCTCCCGCTCGGGGGCTTAGCTGCAGCCCAGTGCTCGCCTAAGTATCTGAAATCCTACCGAGTGGAGAGCAGACCTCCCACTCGAGGGCTTAGCTGCAGCCTAGTGCTCGCCTAAGTTTTTGAAAATCCTACCGAGTGGAGAGCAGACCTCCCACTCGGGGGCTTAGCTGCAGCCCAGTGCTCGCCTAAGTATCTGAAATCCTACTGAGTGGAGAGCAAACCTCTCACTCGGGGGCTTAGCTGCAGCCCAGTGCTTGCCTAAGTGTATTGGGGAACAAGTCGATTGCAATAAGCGCCTCGCTTTAACCTGCAAAAGACACCTCAAACCAAATGCAAACATATTCAACGTTGAATCCAAGTTCGGATAACACCTAACGGAACTGAAAGTGCTCAGGCGCTAAGCCTGTTAAGGTTTGTCGGTTACAAAACTCACTCGGCATACCGAGGCAAATTTAAAGTATCAAACTCAGAAGTTTTTTACCCCTCCTGTGGAGGGCTGGAAGGTGCAACAAACTCGTCCAGGTCGATTCCATCGGTGATTCGAGTGGCGGTGGCGATGAAGGTCTCCATGAAGGATCGAAAATTGTGCTTCTTGGTGTTAGCCACCCTAAGGGCCACCAGCTTGTCCTCTCGCGCATCCTTGCAATGAACGCGGACCAGAGACAGAGCAACATCCGCACCACACCTGGCCGAAGACTTCTTCCACTCTTGAACTCGACTTGGGACCTTGTTCAGTCGAGTCATCAGAGACTCGAGGTCGTTCTGGAGCGTCTCTCTTGGCCAGAGTGTTGTGTCGATGCGAGAGGTTGCGACCTTCAGCCTTGCAAGATAGTCGACGACCACAGCAACGCAAGATTCAAGCCGGAGCACATTCATGGCGACTTCATCGTTCATGGGAGAATTGATGGGATCCAGGTTTATTTCCAGTCGACCAGTCTCCTCTTCAAAGTTCTGGCAAAATTCTGCAAGCACAACCACCGATTCAAGACAACAGTCGGAGATCACAATTGAAACGTCTGTTTGTTACAAAGGATTACCTTCAAGCATGAGGAATAGCTTCTTGGCGAGTCCACCCAGATAAGCCTCTAGATCGTTCTTCTTCCCCTCCAACTCGCTGGCCTTGTCATTCAGGACAACCTTGTCACTTTTCAGTCAACTGACCTCCTTGTTGGCAGCATCAAGAGCACCCTTCAGATTGGTGTTTTCTTCTTCAAGCTTGGCAACTGAAGCTAGCTTTTCATCTGCGAGCTTGGTCTTCTCTAAAGCCGCTTTCTGCAACTCAACCAAGTCAAGGTCTTTCTTCTTTAGGGCATCCCTCACTTTGTCTGCAAAATTACAGTGAGATCAGACTCTGAAACAAACGAGAGGCAAAAGCAGTCGTCGGAGACCTCACCAAACATACCTTTAGCCTCCTCCTTCGCCTTCGTTAGGTTCTCCTGGG
This sequence comes from Triticum aestivum, assembly GCF_018294505.1. Classification (NCBI taxonomy): domain Eukaryota; kingdom Viridiplantae; phylum Streptophyta; class Magnoliopsida; order Poales; family Poaceae; genus Triticum; species Triticum aestivum. The sequence continues at coordinate 755,655,239 of NC_057798.1, read as the reverse complement.
TCAGTTTCAGATCAAGCTCGAGCTGGATATGTTTGTTCTCCATCTCAGTGTAACGAGCCGCAAGGTCGCAGGATTTCTACGAAGAACCAATCGACAGACGTCAAAGAAAATTCACTTCCGAGTGACTAAGGAAAAATCATAGCATTTCTAAGACTATGGCCGAATACAAACATTCGACCACAGTCTCAGGGACTACACCCAGTGGGTGCACTCAGCGTGCCCCCACTAGTTTCATCAGTTAGAGTCGACCAGTCGACCAACAAAAAAAACGGGAGATGTTCTTCAGACTATAGTCGACTTCCAGCAGTCGACCACAGTCTCGGGGACTACACCCAGTGGGTGCACTCAGCGTGCCCCCACCGGTCTATGAATCTATTCGACCTAGTCGAGTAAGGAAAAAACTTAAGACATAAAGCCTATGGTCGACTGCCAGCAGTCGACCATAGCCTTGGGGACTACACCCAGTGGGTGCACTCAGCATGCCCCCACTAATCCGGAATTTTAATCGACACACCCAGTGGGTGTAGGACAAACTCTAAGAATTTCAGCAAGAAGAGTTTTCAGATATCATATCCTAACAGAACAGGCAGTGACCGACTAACCTGAACATTACTCTGAAGAGCCGAACTGGCGTCATAGGCTGTCTGGCTGGCTTCTCGTATTGCCTTCACTTGCTCCATCATGACCCCCGCTTGGCGTATTGCTTCTTTAGCAGCACTAGCTTGGTCTTCTGGAACGTGGTAGGTTGAGAAAAGCGAGGGTTGAGCAGCACTCGACGACGAAGGACGAGCACTCGTCAACGGCACCGCAAAGGTTACGGTAGGCCGAGTGACATTGTCTCCCTCCACGGCCAACGTCTCGGGTGCTGGCACGTCCTGAGTCACCTTGCCAGCAGACGCTTTCTTGCTCCTCCTCTGCCTTGGTGGTTCCTCGTCGTCGTCATCGGGAAGATCGATAACGACGTTAGATGAAGCTGCAGAAAAAAAATCAAAATTAGACACAAGAAGCCAATCGACTGAAGACGGAACTACAAGAGTCATACCAGGTTTCGAAGTAACAGCATCCTCCATCTCCTGATCTCCAGCTCTGGCCGAGGTATCAAAAGTAGCAGCACTGCAGTTTTAGAAGACAGTCGATTAGCTCATGAGTCGACCAAGAATAAGTTCATGAGGAGTAGACAAATTCAAGCTACACCATTACCCTGAGATAGTGGGGATCACCATCTTCATCTTCGGCAAGACCTTCACCGACTTCGACGGCGCCACCCGAGATTGCTTTGGAGCTTTCTTAGTCGGTGCCGGAGAAGTAGTCCGAGGGCGCTTGGACGACTGCGTGACGGTTGCGACCCCCTTACCGCGCTCGACCGCGGGATCATGGACAAGCTTCGAGCATCTTTCCGAGCGAGGAGGTACAACTTCCTCCTCCTCCTCCTCTTCTTCCTCCTCACCAGAGTCATCACCCTCATCATCATCGTCAGCATCCGAATCCCACTCCTCCGGGCTTTCTCCCCCACTTCCTTCCTCCTCCTCAGTCGGTGTCTGCGCTCCATTGGGCATCGAGTATAATTCCGTGGTGGCCTGTCAGACAACAAAGCAAAACAAAGATCAGTCGACCAATTCGCAGCGAAGCAGAATGAATAAAGCAAGATTGCAATTGGAAATAAGTGGCCGTACCGTGTCCGGTGTGTAGGTACAGTCGAGTGGTGGGATCCTCCTAGCCCCTTGAGGGTTGTCCTTATTCCCCGTGATTGCGGCCACCCACCTCTCCAGTGTGGCGTCGTCGACCGCTTCTGGATGGACCCGAGTGGTGTCTTTGGTACCACAATACAGCCACATTGGGTGGCCTCGGTACTGAAGTGGTTGGATGCGCCGCCTAAGGAAGACCTCCAAAAGATCCATACCCGTCACTCCGTCCCTAATGAGTTGGACTACGTGCTCCATCAGCATTTTTACCTGAGCTTTATCCTCAAGAAGCACTTTCAGAGAAGAGGGTTTGTCCACTCGGTCCATGGAAAACGGAGGGAGACCAGTCGACTGCCCCGGCGTCGGCTCGTCTTGGCAGTAAAACCAAGTCTACTGCCACCCTCTGACCGACTCAAGAAGGGTCATGGCCAGGAAAGTACTCTTATTCCTCATCTGAATCCCAAGACCCCCGCACATCTGGATAACCTTAGTCCTCTCGTCACCCGGACTCGCCTTTTTCACTGTCTGTGAGCGACAGGTGAATATGTGCTTAAAGAGACCCCAATGAGGTCGACAACCCAGGAAGTTCTCGCACATGGAAATGAAAGCAGCAAGATGGGCGATAGAATTGGGAGTGAAATGGTGGAGTTGCGCCCCAAAGAAGTTCAAGAACCCTCGGAAGAAAACACTCGACGGTAGAGAGAATCCACGATCGATATGAGTGGCTAGGAGGACGCACTCACCCTCCTGCGGCTGGGTTGACACTCGGACCCCGGAAGCCTTGTTGACCCATGGGGGATCAGACCCTCGTTGGCCAGGTCATTGAGATCCGTCTCGGTGATGGTCGAGCGGATCCAATCCCCTTGGACCCAACCCTTTAGCAGGTGGGATCTTGACGAAGATCCGCCCCGGCTGGACGCTCTCCCCATCGCTTTCCCCGTCGCCGTCGCCTTCTTCGCGTGCTCCAAGGCCGCCGTCTTCTCCTTCACCATTGTCATCGGCGAAGCGCGCGAGTAGTGGATAAGCAGAGGCGAGAGCAGGCGCAGCGGGCGGAGGCAAAGAGGGCGGAGAGAAGAATGGGAAGGCACTGTTCAAAAAACCCTCGCCCGGGGCTTTATATAAGGACACTTCCGAGTGGCTGACGAGTAGGCCCGGGCGGTCCTGTCACATCCCGAAACAGTCGCGTACGCACGATACGTGGCGAAAAAGGCGGCGCGGAAATCGAGGCGTCCGCGTCTTATCCCGTCCGAGTACCGCGGTCCGCCCCGTTTCGCGCGCTTCCCAAAATTCGGATCCCACAAAATCCGCTAACGGCCGATCAATCTGTCAGACGATATCTTTCCTACGATCCGTCGCACGGAAGTTCACTAAAGTTCCAAAGTTCACTCGACAGAAGAAAGGAATGGATCAAGGCGACTGAAAGAAAAGTTGATGACAATGCCAAAAAGAAAAATTGCTGATCCAGGATACGACATAATCAAAGCACGGGAAATAGGTCGGAGAAATTCATCAACTCCATCCTCACTCGAACCTCGATCCATTCGGGGGCTAATGATGAGGTTATGTACCTAGGGTAGGATCACGAACCTGTCTAGGATACCATACCCAAGGACACCCTTAGAAGAAGCTACCTTCCAGTCGGCCAAGAGGGACTTCACTCGACGAACCCAAGGACACTCGACCATGAAGATAGTCACTCGACCATGAAGCTAACCACTCGACGGCCAGGAGACCTAAAGTCACTCAGCACACAACGGTCTATCATTAAGTAGCTTTAATAGACTTCATAGCACTTTATGAGGGCGTTACCAGTAACCCCCTATCTTAATGTACTTTAGCCCTGCATAACTGAGGGACGGAGGGGTCTGGCGAACTCTATATAAGCCACCCCCTCCTCAGTGTAAAGGGTTCGCACCCCTGTAACTCATATACACAGAAACCAGTCGACCGCCTCCGGGCTCCGAGACGTAGGGCTGTTACTTCCTTCGAGAAGGGCCTGAACTCGCTAAACACTCGTGTGTACAACTACTCCATAGCTAGGATCTTGCCTCTCCATACCTACCCCCCATTCTACTGTCAGACTTAGAACCACGATAGCGACGGGGCGAGGGGAGGTGGGGCTCGGCATTACTAACAAAAAAAATCAAAACTACTAATGGCGCACGGTGGGTTTGGTGCGCCATTACTATGTCAACTAGTAATGGCGCACTACACAACGGTGCGCCATTAGTAACAATTTTTTTTCAAAACTACTAATGGCGCACCAGGCACCAGGTGCGCCATTAGTAATATATTACTAATGGCGCACCAGCACATGGTGCGCCATTAGTATATAGTAATGCCGCACCACATGTCTGGTGCGCCATTAGTGGCCATATCATCTATAGCCCTTTTCCTAGTAGTGTCAGGCAAAGCATTAAGTAATCGGAGAAGCCTCCCCAAGCTTGTGGGAGACTCTCTTCTACAATTTGCACAAAATTATATATTTCCCTTAAAGCAGCTTGTTTCTTATGAGCAGGGAAATATTTAGCAGAGAAGTAATAAATCATATCCTGGGGACTACGCACACAACCAGGATCAAGAGAATTAAACCAAGTTTTAGCATCACCCTTTAATGAGAATGGAAATATCTTAAGGATATAATAGTAGCGAGATTTCTCATCATTAGTGAACAGGGTGGCTATATCATTCAATTTAGTAAGATGTGCCACAACAGTTTCAGATTCAACCAAAGTAATTATCTCAAGATCGACAGAGAAATCATAATCCTTATCAATAACAAAGATAGGTCAGGTAGCAAAAGCAGGGTCGTATTTCAATCTAGCATTCAGAGATTTCTGTTTCAGTTTAGCTAATAACTTCTTAAGATCAGATCTATCATTGCAAGCAAGAAAATCCCTACCAGTTTCTTCATCCGTAACATAACCCTCAGGAACAATAGGCAATTCATATTTAGGGGGAGAACCTTCATCATCACTATCTTCAATAATATCGGTTTAAAGAATTTCATTCTCTCTAGCCCTAGCAAGTTGTTCATCGAGAAATTCACCTAATGGCACAGTAGTATCAAGCACAGAAGTAGTTTCATCATAAGTATCATGCATAGTAGAAGTGGCATCATCAATAACATGCGACATATCATAATTAATAGCAGAATCAGGTTTAGGTGTCATAAGCTTACTCATAACAGAAGGAGAATCTAGTGTAGAGCTAGTTGGCAGTTCCTTACCTCCCCTCGTAGTTGAGGGATAAATCTTAGTTCTTTCGTCTTTCAAGTTCCTCATAGTCACCAGCAGATATAAATCCCAAGTGACTCAAAGAACAGAGCTATGCTCCCCGGCAACGGCGCCAGAAAATAGTCTTGATAACCCACAAGTATAGGGGATCGCAACCGTTTTCGAGGGTAGAGTATTCAACCCAAATTTATTGATTCGACACAAGGGGAGCCAAAGAATATTCTCAAGTATTAGCAGTTGAGTTGTCAAATCAACCACACCTGGATAACTTAGTATCTACAGCAAAGTATTTAGTAGCAAAGTAGTATGGAAGTAACGGTAACAGCAGCGAAAGTAACAGTAGCAGTTTTGTAGTAATTGTAACGGTAGCAACGGTAAAGTAACTAAGCAAAGAGCAATATGTGAAAAGCTCATAGGCATTGGATCAGTGATGGATAATTATGTCGGATGCGATTCCTCATGTAATAGTTATAACATAGGGTGACATAGAACTAGCTCCAGTTCATCAATGTAATGTAGGCATGTATTCCGAATATAGTCATACTTTTCCAAACACTTTTCCAAACACTTTTGCCCTTGTTTTGGACTCTAACTTGCATGATTTGAATGGAACTAACCCGGACTGACGCTGTTTTCAGCTGAATTGCCATGGTGTTATTTTTGTGTAGAAATAAAAGTTCTCGGAATGACCTGAAACTCCACGGAGAATATTTTTGGAAAAAAATGTTGGCGAAAGAACCAAGGCCAGGCGGCCCACACCCTGTCCACGAGGGTGGGGGCGGACCCTGCCCCCCTGGGCACACCCTGCCCCCCTGGGTGCACCCCCTGCCTCGTGGGCCCCCTGGTGCTCCACCGACCTCAACTCCAACTCTATATATTCACGTTCGGGAAAAACTCAGAGAGAAGGATTCATTGAGTTTTACGATACGGAGCCGCCGCCAAGCCCTAATCTCTCTCAGAAGGGCTGATATGGAGTCCATTCAGGGCTCCGAAGAGGGGAATCCGTCGTCGTTGTCATCATCAACCATCCTCCATCACCAATTTCTTGATTATCACCGCCGTGCGTGAGTAATTCCATCGTAGGCTTCCTGGACGGTGATGGGTTGGATGAGATTTATCATGTAATCGAGTTAGTTTTGTTAGGGTTTGATCCCTAGTATCCATTATGTTCTCAGATTAATGATGTTATGACTTTGCTATGCTTAATGCTTGTCACTAGGGCCCGAGTGCCATGATTTCAGATCTGAACCTATTATGTTTTTATGAATATATGTGAGTTCTTGATCCTACCTTGCAAGTCAATAGTCACCTACTATGTGTTATGATCCGGTAACCCCGAAGTGTTAATGCTTTGGTACGTTACTCTATTAAAAGGAGGCCTTAATATCCCTTAGTTTCCAATAGGACCCCGCTGCCACGGGAGGGTTGGACAAAAGATGTCATGCAAGTTCTTTTCCATAAGCATGTATGACTATATTCGGAATACATGCCTACATTACATTGATGAACTGGAGCTAGTTCTGTGTCACCCTATGTTATAACTATTGCATGAGGAATCGCATCCGACATAATTATCCATCACTGATCCAATGCCTATGAGCTTTTCACCTATTGATCTTTGCTTAGTTACTTTACCGTTGCCACTGTTACAATTACTACAAAACTGCTACTGTTACTTTTGCTACCGTTATTGTTACTTCCATACAACTTTGCTACTAAATACTTTGCTGCAGATATTAAGTTATCCAGGTGTGATTGAATTGACAACTCAACTGGTAATACTTGAGAATATTCTTTGGCTCCCCTTGTGTCTAATCAATAAATTTGGGTTGAATACCCTACCCTCAAAAACTGTTGCGATCCCTTATACTTGTGGGTTATCAATATCATCTTTTCTTAGTGATGTTCCCATTGCAGAAAGTGTTGACCACAGGGAATGCATGTTCCTGTCCTAAACAAAAAAAATATGTTGTCTTGAAACCAATAAGTGAGGATCATAACACTAGTACAGAACCGGCCTTTAGTGAAGGTTCGTGACGGGCTAAAGGTACCCCCCCTTTAGTATCGGTTCGTCACGAACCGGCACTAAAGAGTGGGGACTAAAGGTACCCCCCTTTAGTACTAGTTCGTCACGAACCGGCACTAAAGTGCCACCACGTGGCACGAGCCAGGCCCGTTTGCGTGTAGGGCATTAGTACCGGTTGGTAACACCAACCGGTACTAAATGTTTGGGTGTTTTTTTATTTTTCTTTAATTTTGTGTTTTCAATTTAATTTAGTGATTGTTTTACATTATAATGAGTTGTTAAATCATTAGGTGAAAGTACCGAGGATTAGTTTCGACTGGATGCATTGGATATCTATAGCTATACTAGCTAGCTAGCTAAGTGATCAAGTATATGCCATATCCATATTAATTATACTTGATCAACTATAATATATACGGATATGGCATATACTTGATCACTTAGGTAGGATCCATCCAGCTAAAACTAATCTGTGGTTTCTTTCATTAAATGATATATATAATAACTCATCATCATCATCATATTAATCATCATAGTCATGCATTACCGCCAGCTATCTAATCACCACCAGCACTACTAGCTTAAAGAAGAAACATTCACTTGTACCAGAAGCAAAAATATCATCGAGTTCAACATATATAACACCACAAAAGCAAATCACTTAAGTTCAGAACAAAGAACACGGACATGAAAGGACAAGTACTAAGAGCAGCATGAACGAGCTAAATCACTCCTGCTAGCTACTCTCTCTCTGGTAAAATAGCATAAAACATGCATAACTCTCTTGATTCATCAAACTGGAGCATGCCGATGAACCTGTCTCCTAATCGTGGGCTCCGCTTCTCATTGCTGCCCCCTAGTACTTCTCTGTGATCGTTAACAATTTTCCTCCAATCTTTCACTATTAAGCATTCATCGCTTCTAGAAATCCTGAATGCATTAATGTGCAATGCAGGATATCTTGGCCGTAAGCTAACGATTGACATGCGACCTTTAGTCTCGATCCCCTGAGGCACAACTATCATCGGGAGTCCCTGTTGAAGAACATCGTATAGTACTTAATTAATATACTTAGCAATGATAGTTTAGCAAAAAAATTATGTATGCAAAAGATGCACTGAGGACAAATAGTAAAATATCTTACCATCATTCCTAAATAGATGTGACCGTAGTTCAATACCATCACTATTGGTCGCACGTTTTGAGTACTAACATTTCTAAGTGCAGGAAGAAAATTTGTCTTGACAGTATGAAGATCCTCAAGCCATGAAACATAATGACTTATCTCCTCGCAGTTTAGTTCAGCTCCGGAACAGTAGTAGATCCTGTCTACCAAGCGCCGGACATGTTTGGTTGAATGGAGATAAGCTGTCTCAATAGAAATTAGTTGTCAATTATTTTTGAATAAGCAATATCAAAGACAAAAATATAGTTGAGAAGAACTCACATAATGGTAGAACTGGAGGCGTCTGCACATCGACCCATATGTCTCTATTACCTTCAATATCATCTTCCGGACGAATATCAAAGGTGATAACCATACCAGGCTCAAATGCATAAGCCTTGCATAGTGCTTGCCAAGTTTTGCATTCAAAATAGGTGTACGTGTGTGCATTGTATATTTTGACGTTGAAAGTATAACCATCATGCTTAGTTTTCAGGTAAACTCTCTTTACCTCCATAGTTTCCATATCTTTGAAACCTATCTTATCTAAGACAAAAATTCTTGCATGGCAGGGGATGCGCTAGTAGAATAGTGAAAATTAAAAATTATAAATCAGACAAATGAAGCATATATATAAGTCATGCTTAATTACGAAAATAGACTTGTCGTTGTGACTTACTGTATCAAATTCGAATGTCTCATCCAACTTGATGCTGAATCGTGTACCATCAACAAAGAAATTTCTATCGCACTGGCCGCGCTGATATTCACAGTATTCGCACATAATGAAATTTTTTCCGTCGTCAGACGACATTTCCTATGTTCATATTAGGCGAAACATTAAACACTTACTAATTCAATTAATTCAACTACTTCTATTAATTCAACTAAACATTTACTAAAAATAAACTAGTTATATTAATTCAACTAGTTCAACTAAGCATTTACTAAAAATAAACTAGTTTTATATATTAATTCAACTAATTCAACTAAACATTTACTGAACATAAACTAGTTATATTAATTCAACTACTTCTATTAATTCAACTAAACATTTACTAAAAATAAACTAGTTATATTAATTCAACTAGTTCAACTAAGCATTTACTAAAAATAAACTAGTTTTATATATTAATTCAACTAGTTCAACTAAACATTTACTGAACATAAACTAGTTATATTAATTCAACTAGTTCAACTAAGCATTTACTAAAAATAAACTAGTTATATTAATTCAATTAGTTCAACTAAGCATTTATTAAAAATAAACTAGTTCTATATATTAATTCAACTAGTTCAATTAAACATTTACTAAAAATAAACTAGTTATATTAATTCAACTAGTTCAACTAAGCATTTACTATAAATGAACTAGTTATATATATTAATTCAATTAGTTCAACTAAGCATTTACTAAAAATAAACTAGTTATATTAATTCAATTACTTCAACTAAGCATTTACTAAAAATAAACTAGCTAGTTCGATCTATATATTAATTCAACTAGTTCAACTAAACATTAACATTTCTAATTCATCTAACATTAACATTTCTAACATTCTAAATATAAACTAGATAGTTCTAATTCATCT